>NC_080799.1:8004728-8207228 GCF_028018385.1 Neofelis nebulosa
GGAGGCTGCAAGATACGACACCTTGGGGCTCAGAGGAGAGCCCAGGCCTCCCCCTGGTGTGTCCTGGGGGTCCCCAGGGGCTTTGCCCCGTGCACTGCTGTCCTGCATGCTCTCCCCGCACCCCTTGCCTCAGTGCCTTGTCCTGCCCGACCCTGGCACCCCTCCTCACCTGCCCCCCCGGGAGTATCCTCCGGTCCCGGCCGCAGAACCCACAGCCTCCCTGAGGAGTCCAGCCATTAGGGACATAGTTTCCCAGGTAATTCAGCTGGAGCTGTTGGAAGAGGCAGTGAGAGGCTGAAGCAAAGGAGTCCAGCAGGAGAGGGGCGGAAAGTCAGGAGGATGGGCAGGGGACAGGGCAGGAGGGGGAAGGGATGGACACTTAGACCCTCTCCCATCACCTCTGCCTCGGGGGCTGGGGAGGAATGGCTGTCCAGAAGGGATGGAGGTACCCAGGGGCAGGGGGCAGGTCTGACTGGGGCAGGGGCAGGGTCTGTGGGTATAAACCTTAGTCGGACCGTTCCCATGGACCACAACGGGAAGTGTGTCATAGGCCACATTCCGGATACGCACGCGATTCCGATCAAACTTTAAAACTATCTCATCTGGGGAAGAAAGGGCCAGCTTTACACTCCCTTCCTCTCAAGGCTGCCAAGCAACAGATGCTTCTAAATATGGTGGGCGGGGGACCCCAGCTTCTCTAGAGGGTGAAGGACTGTGGCTCCAGGGGGGGCGAGGATAGGCTACCTTCTCTCTCCGAGGGTACTGACCAGGCTACTGCCACCCTGGGGCGCTCCACCACACTACCTGGGTGACCGGGGCGAGTCCCCAGTCCCTCGGAAAGGCAGCGTCCTCACCCGTGACAGGTGGTAACCACAGACCCTCCCTTGGTAGGATTGTTGGATTAAACGAAATTACAGAAGTAGAGCCCCGACCCAGAGCCTTGGCACAAAGTACGTGTCCAACAGATGCTAGGCACAGCGACCCCCTCCGGCTGCCTTTCTCCTCACCCAAAGCCCCATTGAGGTTCTGAAAGATCCGGGATTTATGATCCAGATTCAGGCTGAGTTTCTCCTGCATGGGATGAGATGGGGCAGTTAACCGAGGAGCGGGTGGGCCATCATTCCCCACTCTTTTTACTTCCTCCCTGAAGCCCTATAGCCCGAGTGGCGCCTGCAGCCCTGCGGGGCTGTGAGGGGCCGCCCTCCCCGCCATCCCCACCCTCAGCCCTGGGTCCAGGTAGAGCCGTGTGTAGAACAGCTGGTCATCATCATCATCCTCGTACTTCCACTGGCGGACGACTCGGTGGATGGTGGGGGCAAAGCCGATGAACCCTGCGGGGGGGGGGGGAGGTGCTGACTCCAAGACTCTTAGGGTCCCAGACACCTGTCCCCACCCCCTCTCTAGCCCGAAGGCGCCTGGAACATCCCAAGCCCCACCACTCTTGGCCCCTCAGCCTTGGGCACTCTGCCACTCACCACCAGAGTTGAGGAAGCGCTTCCCCGTGCCCACCTCAGGGTACTGCTCCGCCAGCCCCCACTCGGGCCAGCAGAAGCCCTCGGCGGAGAAGAGCAGGCGGCTCCCACTCTGGACGAACTTCTTCAGCAGCTCGGAGGGGCTGCCAGCCAGAATCACGTCGTAGCTGGGCGAGGAAGAGGGGCCTGAGCAGGACAGCCACTAGAAACCTCAGTATCCTTACCCGCCCCTCCAGCTTGCCCCTCCCCGCTGTTCCCCAGCCCCAGCCCCTTTACCTGTCCACGAACATGATGACCATATCCTCCCGGTCAGCATATTTCTCCATTTCCTTCTTTAGCCACCTGACCTTCTGTCCTCCACCAACCGTTCGGGCCACATCACCCCCTCGCCACTCCTGTCCCAGGCCCAGGGTCTGTGGGGGCGGAGACCCGCGGTGCCGGGGCAGGGCTCAGCCGGCCCGGTGGGCCCTCCTGACCAGGCTCACCGTGGGGCCCCAGGCATCCAGCCCTCAGCCCGCTCCAGGGGCAGCAAATCCCCTCCTAGGGGCCACGAGGGCATTCCTCTCCTCACCCGCACTGTGTAGTTGAAGAACTCCGCTGACCGCAGGAAACGCCGGTATCCTTCCGTCTCGGCTGTGGCCACCGTGATCACCAGCAGCTTCTCTGTCACCAGCCGGGTATTGGCGCTCGGGACCCGTTCACCCAGCTCACTGCCCCACGAGCTCCGCTCACCGCAGGCCCCCTTGCCTTCCCTCCCTCCGACTCTGCCCCTGCCCTTCTATTATTTATTTATTATTATTATTTTTTTATTTTTTAATTTTTCCGATTCCCTCTTAAACTCTTCTCAACCAAAACTTCGGCCCCAGTTGAGAGCTGGGTGGGAGAGACACCCAGGAATCCGGGATGAGTTCACATGCAGAGACTGGAAATCCCAGCTCGGGGTGGAGGTGTGGGGTAGGTGGGCGAGGGGCCGCGCGATTCGTCCCACGGAGGGCCCAAGGGCTTGGGAGAGGCCGGCCACCCCCTCCAGGCCTCCACCCCCCCTCCCGGACCCTGCGGGCAGACACGCAAAACCCGCATCCACTCGCCGCTCCCGGGGCTCTCACCTGGGTTGACCGGGTCTCTGCCCCGGGGACGGTCGGAAGCAGGGGTCGCAGGAGGCGGGAGCAGCAGCAGCAGGATTCCCAGCAGGAGCCGGAGTCCCGGGCCCCAGGAGGCCATGGCGAGGAGCCGGCAGAGAAGGCACAGAGGCCCGCAGGGCGCCTGGGCTGTGCGCCTGGATCCCAACTCCGGGGAGGGGCTGTGGGCAGAGGGACCGGGGCTGCCTTGCGGCCCGCTGTGAGGAGGTACAGGGCTCGGGCTCCGCCCTGGAAAAAAGGCGTAGCCCGAGGCTACTGAAAACTCGAGAAGCCGGCGCCGTAGACAAGGCGAGGATTGTCCCCGGGCGTGAGCGCGCGGGCTGCACGGAGCCAGCAGAGGGGGCGCCCGGCCGGGAGGCGGGGGCTCGGGCCGGCGGTCGCGAGCCGAGGACTTCGGTCTGAGCCAGCCCGGCCCAGCGCCGCCTGACACACGAGGAAACTGAAACCCGGAGAGGGGAAGTGACCCCCAGCAGGTCCGGCGGGATGCGGAGGCGGGTCTTTGCCACAGCTCTGCCGGGAGCGGCTGGGCGGAAGGCCGGGAGAGCACGGCGTGGGGGCGCTCGGAGCGGGGACGAGCGGAGCAGCGGGCGGCAAGGAGGGAGAAGGCCGAGGAGTCTGCGGCGCCAGGGGCGCAGGGGGTTGAGGTTTCGGCAGAGGGTCACCAAGGGCCTCTCGGATTGCCCACTCAAGCCTACGCACTCTCTTTGGTAGTCCAGCCCATCATCTCTGCCGCCCCGGGAAGAAATCTCCAGGGACTGCCTTTGTGATGGTGGCATCTTCAGAAGGACGACGAAAGGGAAATAACATTTCTCAAAAGACCACTGGTACCACCTCTTTAAAATGATCCACGTAGGGGACCCCACAAAATACACAGCCACCCTGAGGCCGGAAGTGGTTTTGCCCCTATAAAATATGGCGGAAAGCTTTCTGGTCTCCTAGGGAACATCACGTAATGGGTGGAAGCTTTGGGAATTCTAGTGGGATAATTCTGCGCACGCGCAAAAGCACGCGCTGCCGGAAGTGATGTCACGCCTTCCACAGCGGGTGCTTTAGCACGCGTGCGCAGGAGGCTCTTCCGTCAGCTGTGTTGTGGAAATGGTGGAGAAGAAAACTTCGGGTATGTGAGCCCCGGGCGGTTGGCCCCTTACCGCCTCCCAAATCCGAACCTGGCCTAGGATGTTCTCAACCAGTTATTAGTCTCAAATCCCTTCCCCGGCGCTCGGGCCCTGGCGTCGGGGTCGCCCCTCAGACCATCCATTCATGTTTAATTGATGCCTGCCTGCTCCACGTCGGGCGCCGGGGTTGGAGAGAGGGAAAAGATCCCTATCATCCCCAAACTGGCTTTCTGGGAGGGGAACAGACACGCAGGCCTGCCACTGCACTTCAGAGTGATACGTGCGATGGCAGAGGGGAGCACAGCTCCTGGGCGCGGGAAGGAGTGGCACCTAACCTAGCTTCTGGGATGGAGGGCACCGGGAAGAGGGCGGGGGAAAACGCTTGGATGGAGGCTTGAAAGTCGGGTTAAGGTTTCACTCGGTGCAGTTGCGCCGAGGCTCATTCCCGGCAGCGTGAACCGCGCGTGCAAAGGCAGGAAAGCAAGAGAAAGCAAGTCGCTTGGGGAGCCAAGTTCACGGTTCGGGGCTTGCGGAGGAATAGCAAGAATAGTCTGGAGGGTTGGGGAAAGGTACACCTGAAAGGCATCCTATATAGTGCCAGGGAGTTTGAATTCTCTGGAGAGGGCAGTGGGGAATCATTACAGGCTCTCTTAAGGCAGGGGAGTGACCGAAAGAGATTTATCTTTTAGAGAGGCAGTTCTGGCTTCAGTGCGGAGCAGCGCTGTACGGCGGAACTTTATGGAATGATGGGAATGGTCTTAGCACCGTGTAGGATGGCAGCCTTTAGCCACCTGTGGCGGTTGAGCATGTGAAATGTGGCTAGTGCCACGGAGGAACTGAATTTTAGATTTTAAACTTACTTAATCTACATCATTTAAACAACCACAGGTGAGTAGTGGCTACCCCCTTGTACAGCGCGGGTCTAGAGACTGGAAGGCAATTAAGGAGCCATTGAGTAGTCCCCACAAGAGATGTGGGTGGAGCAGTCCGCCAGATTGACTTTTTAATGAATCCAATCGTGTCAGCATTTCTTAAACTCTTTGCTGGATCTCCATTATTCTCAGTATAAATCCCCAAATCCAAAGTTCTTTAGACACTTACAGGTAAGACTGTTAACAGCGGGCCTGACTTTATAACCACACAGCACCCCCTCCCTACGTGCTTTATATTACCAGCCATACTGAACTTTTTATAATTTATTGAAGGCACCACAGTCTGCGATCCAAGCCTTCTCCCATGCTGGTATGAAAGCCCGAAACACCCTTTTCTCTCCCCCAACCAAAGTAACTTCTATTCATTAGTCAGATCTCAACCTAGACTTCTTGTTTCCCTCTGGAAAATCTTTTGACTACCCCAGGGCCAGTTGGGTGTTTCTGGCATGTGCCCCCGTAGCACCGTGTACTTCCTTGTGCTAACATATCCTGTGCTCTGCTCATTTGTTTGATCATTTGTATTCCCCACTAGACTATAAGCTCATGTATTCCCAGAACCAAGGGCACCGCCCGGTACCTGGGAGGGAGGCAGTATACAGTGATCCAGAGCTGGGAAGCTCTGCGTTCTTCCCAAGCCACATACCAGCTACATGAGCTTTGGACATGCTTCTTAACCTCTGAACTTTAGTAAACTGGGGATGATAATGATATCTCTCGCGTTGGGTTGATAAAGAGTTAAAGCTCTTACACAAAGAGCTTAGCATAGCGTCTGGCTCATAGTGCGTGCCCAGTGTCAGCCCCTGGTGCTGATGCTATTTATTTTGGTTACAGGCACTCGATAAATATCTGTTCAATGAATAAAGAGATAATTTTGTGTAGAGTTGTGAGACCCTGATAAAGAGAGAAGTTTAAAATAACTCCTAGGTTTCTTGTTTGGGATGCCTGTGCAGATGGTTCTGTTTACTCAGAGAGTTCAGGAAGAGAAGCAGACTTGGAGGGGAAGATTTAAAATTTTGGGCTGCAGTGCCGAAGGGGTCATCTCTGATTACTGCTCGAAGCCTGTCATGTGGCCTGCCCTCTCGCCTCTAAGGGGAGGGCTGTCCCCATCTCTTTCTGAGTCTGATCTCTCTTCCTGGGATTGCAAACCCAAACATAGGGCTGTCTCTCCCAAAAGCAAATGACTCCAAGAAGTGGTTCTCTCAATCCTGAACCTTCTCCTGAGCTCCACAACTGGCTGTTCAACTGGTTGCAGGAAGTCAGCTGCTGACCTCACCATTTAATTTTTAAGTTTATTTATTTTGAGAGAGAGACAGAGAGAGAGAGAGAGAGAGAGGAGTGGGGGCAGAGAGAGAGGGAGAGAGAGAATTCCAAGCAGGCTCTGCACTGTCATTACAGAGCCCAACGCGGGGCTTGAACCCACAAACCGTGAGATCATGACCTGAGCTGAGATCAAGAGTTGGATGCCTAACTGACTGAACCACCCAGGCGCCCCATTGACCTCACCATTTTAAACCTCTCTCACCTACCGGCTGTTCACTGGGATCAGATAATTCTACACAAAATGTCTCCTTCTTCGTTAAACACATTTGCTGAGTGCTTTTCACCATCAGAAAAACCTGAAGTCACATCAGGGATGCAAATGAAGGGATTCTTTCCACCAGAGGGAAATAGTCAGTAAAGTCTCAGGGTGTAGTAAAAGGAAGATTTTAGAAATACACACTGGATTCGGCCCTAGGGCATCGCCAGGGTCCTGAGTGTGAGTAGTTCCCACTGAATGGGAGTCATTTTGCTCGGGGTTGAAGAGTGGATGGGAGGTGAGGAAATGAAGCTTCCCATGGGCGATTCTCTCAAAGATGAGTCTTTGTGAATTTGGGTCAACACGTGAGGGTTTGGCAGGTTTTTCCAGTGAAGGGAAGGTCCCTGTTGGGGAAGAGGGTTTGAAGATGCAGGAGGGACAGAAGGACCCGAGCTGGAGATGGAGGGTTGGGTTTAGCAATGGGACTCAGTGGAGGGGTAGGGGGTGCATCCTCTTGGAATGGAGGGAAGGCGGGTGCCAGGCAGTTATATTTGAGAGCGGGCTGGAGGATGAGCATCTCTACGTGTGTCCTTTGAAGTAGGAAATGAGATTGCTAAGCATGACGGCTGAGT
This sequence comes from Neofelis nebulosa, assembly GCF_028018385.1. Lineage (NCBI taxonomy): Eukaryota > Metazoa > Chordata > Mammalia > Carnivora > Felidae > Neofelis > Neofelis nebulosa. Next base: position 8,011,535 of record NC_080799.1, read on the forward strand.
GCATGAAGGTCCCAGTGGAGGCTGCAAGCCCTGCGTGTACAGTGGTCCCCATCTGCACGGTTGTATGATTTCTGCCAGCAGTGAGAGGTCTCCAGGAGGCATCTCGTTGGCTGGGTCTGGGGATTGGGAGGAAAGGCCAGGGCCAAAGGCATGAGTGACTGAAATGACAGCCTTGTTAGCCAGGAGGGAGGCAAGCCAGAGGGGCTAATATATTGGGCGAAGGTACAGGCGCCAAGGGCTTGGTGACTCAGATGACATCAGAGAGCTGTGGTTCCGTCCGCACGCTTCCCGGAACCAAGGCCAGCCCAGCTTCTCTCTTCCTGTGCCCTCATGACTCCCTGGCTCTGCCCCACCCAGTTCGCTCCCAGGACCCTGGACAGCGGCGGGTGCTCGACCGGGCTGCCAGACAGCGCCGCATCAACAGGCAGCTCGAGGCCTTGGAGAATGACAACTTCCAGGACGACCCCCATGCAGGACTCCCCCAGCTCGGCAAAAGGCTGCCTCAGTTTGATGATGATGCAGACACCGGTGAGGCAGGGGTAGAAGGAGGCAGGTGGAGGGAGGGAGGACCGGGCTGGGGAGGCAAGGCCAAAGGAAGGGGGAGGGGTCTGTCTGGAGACAGATTGTAGAGGGACATCAGGTTGGGGCAGGGGGGTGGGGGGGCAGATGACACAGGAGCCCCTCTGGCTTTGTCAGGGACTGGCTTCTGTGACTTCTGTGACTGTGAGCCAGCTGCTCTCCCCCTCTGCGTCACCTTCCTCTAGCGCATGTAGAGTAAAGAACATGGAGAGCTGAGCTCCGGGAGCACTTCCAGCTCTGACTTAGAGCCTTGGACTTAGGGGAGCGTGGAGATGAATGTAGGAGCAGGTTAGAGAAGTGAGGGGAGGGATACACGGTGGTGAGAGGCCGACTCAGAACCCAGGTGAGCGTGTGTGCAGGGAGTGGACACATGAGTGTCGAGAACGATGGCACAGAGAAAGAGGGTGTCTTTCTTGGCACGTGCCAGGTAACTATAGTTGACCTTTGAGCAACGGGTTTGAGCTGCAGGGGTCCACTTGTACGTGGGATTTGTTCAGTCGGTGCTGTAAATATATTTGCTCTCATGATTTTCTTTCTTTTTTCTTAAGTTTTTTTTTTTTTTTTTTAGTGTTTGTTTATTTTTGAGAGAGATGGAGACAGCATGAGCGGAGGAGGGGCAGAGAAAGGGAGAGAGAGAATCCCAAGCAGGTTCCGTGCTGCCAGCACAGAGCCTGATGCAGGGCTGGAACCCCATGAAACTGGGAGATCATGACCTGAGCCGAAAGCAAAAGTTGGACGTTTAACTGACTAAGTGCCCCCCCCCTTATGGTTTACTTAATATTTTGTTTTCACTAGTGTTGTTTTAAGAATACAGTATATAATACCTGTAACATACAAAACATACGTTAACCGACTGTTTATATTGTCAGAAAGGCTTCTGGTCACCAGTAGGCTATTTGATGTTGTTTTCTGGGGAGTCCAGAGTTATACACAGGTCTTGGACTACGTGGAGGAGGCCCCCACCCCAACCCCTGTGTTGTTCAAGTGTCAACTGTAATTAATTGTTTTTCCTCTGTAGGGAAGAAAAAGAAGAAAACTCGAGGCGATCATTTTAAACTTCGCTTCCGAAAGAACTTTCAGGCCTTGCTAGAGGAGCAGGTGAGAGGGCGTGGCCCCGGGGACTGGGAGGGCCCCACGGGGAAGGAAGGAGCCCGCAGAGGTCCTTGTCCCAGGTCGGTGTTTGCCACGTGGGTGGGCGGAGGAGGTGTGGAGCCTTCCCTTTGTCTCTACAGAACCTGAGCGTGGCCGAGGGCCCCAACTATCTGACAGCCTGTGCGGGTCCCCCCTCCCGGCCTCAGCGGCCCTTCTGTGCCGTCTGCGGCTTCCCCTCCCCATACACCTGCGTCAGCTGTGGCGCCCGGTACTGCACGGTGCGCTGTCTGGGCACCCACCAGGAGACCAGGTGAGCTCAGAACCTCCCCCTGCGCCCACATCCTCTCCTTCCTATCCCCCAGCCTCCCGGGACCTCTCCTCCTCCTGGGCCTCCACTGCCTGCAGGTGCCTGAAGTGGACTGTGTGAGCCTGGGAGTCCCCAGAGGGGAAGGCCCTCTGCACCCCACCTCAGCCTCGGAGAAGGCTTGGCCAAGGAGAGAGGTGCTCTTCTGGACCGAGAGAGGAGCTGTTCACTCGCCCGGCAAAGCTGTGTCCTACCTGCCAGGGAAGACAGGCCTAGTCCCGGGGGCTGTTTGGGGGGAAATGGGCTGGGCCCTCAGCGTGCTGTTGTAATAAAAGGTGTCATCCGAGGAGGAACCTGCCTCTTTGGTCACGTGGTGGTTTGGGCACGAGGGTCACGGGTCTCTGTGCTGTTCACTGCTCCGTGGGTTTTCCTTCTATGCGTCAGTCACCCCTCCCACTGTCTGTCTCCCTGGGTTCCCTGACCGAGGAAGATTTTGTCCCATTCTGCTGCCACGCCCACATCTCAGCCTTCTTTGGCTGTCGCTTTATGTCATTTTTTGATGATGGATGCGGTGCATTTGCTTTTGCTTTTTGTTTCTGTAGTTCTCCCGAGTATCATTTGAGCACAGTTAGGACTGGGTGACAGGGAAGTGGAGTGAGGGCTGGGGGTGGGGCACAGGAGGAGACTGAGGGAGGAGCCAGCCCCCTGTCTTCATCCTCTGATACTTAACCAGGTAGAGCGATCAGCCCTCACCCTTGGTGCTGCCTCCAGAGGAGGCTGCTGTTACCAGGGGCCGCAGTGTGCAAAATTATTAGTATCCGAGAAAACCCAGACATTTCTGGAGGCATGGGGGAATTCACGATATAGAGGCCTCTGTTCTTGGTGGCCCTGGGCGCTGTAATTCTTGTGTGCTGTTAAAGCTTCTTACACTCAGGCCTCCTCTAAGTGGATTGTGTGCTATGAGCTTATAAGCTCCTTGGAGTTGTTGTCTTAAGGCTCTGTATCCTGTTGGAACTTAGCAAAGCACATGCTTAGGAAGCATTTGTTGAACAAGTAACCTCAGTGAGATATTAATGAGATCCAGTAAATTCGGTGTTAGGCATCTTTATAGGCTCTCCTCCCCCCTTTTGGGACTTTCCTACAGCTGGCTCAGGTGTCCCAGGGCCTGCCTGAGAAACTGCCTGCCCTTTCTCTGGAGACTGGAGGTGGGGTCAGTGGTGTCGGTGGCCGCCCCAAGTTGAATGGTGGTGAGGATGCGGTTTGAGGACAATCCCGAGTGGTTTTAAAAGATGGCTGTACGTTTTTTGACAACCCTTTGATCGAAAGGTAGGGTCTTTGTCCCCTTTCCCTGGGATCTAGGCAGAATTCTGACTGCTTCAACGAGTACAGGGTGGCAGAGGTGAGACCGTGTGACATTCAAGGATAGGTGATAAAAGGCAGGGAAGCTTCTGCCTTGTCAACTAGGACACTTGAGTTTTAGATCCCTCAGCCACCATGTAAGAAATCCAGCCATCCTCCAGGCGCCTGGGTGGCTCAGTAGGTTAGGAGTCCAACTCTTTAAAAAAAAAAATTTTTTTTTAAATGTTTACTTATTTTTGAAGGAGAAAGAGACAGAGCGTGAGCAGGGGAGGGGCAGAGAGAGAGGGAGACATAGAATCTGAAGCAGGCTCCAGGCTCTGAGCTGTCAGCACAGAGCCCGATGCAGGGCTCGAACTCATAAGCTGTGAGATCATGACCTAATCCGAAGTCAGATGCTCAACTGACTGAGCCACCCAGGTGCCCCAGGAGTCCAACTCTTGATCTCAGCTTGGGTCTTGATCTCAGAGTTATGAGTTTGAGCCCCGTGTGGGGCTCCACGCTGGGTGTGAAGTCTACTAAAGAGAAAGGAGGAAAGGAAAGAAAAGGAAGGGAAAGGAGAAAGGGAGAGGCAGAGAAAGAAAGAAAAATCAAGAAATCCAACTATCCTAAAGCCGCCTTGCTATGAGGAAGCCTAGGCCACACAGAGAGGCCACACGCAGGTGGCTGAGTCAAGCCTTCAAGCCATTCTAGCCTAGGCTTCCATTGTGATAGTGAAGACACATCCAGGTAATTCTGGCACCCAGGCATCGAATCACCCTCAGCTGTTTGAGTCTTCATGACTGTGTCCTCACTGTCATGGAGCAGACACAAGCCGTCCCTGCCACACTCCAAATTCTGACCTACAGAATCCATGTGTATAACCAAATGGTTTATGCCACTGAGTCTTGGGATGGTTAGAAAGCAATAGTAACTGGGACACCAGGAACCCAGTTTGCTGGCATCTAACTTCTGGCCTCAATTTGTGTCTCCCTCCCACGAAAGGAAACTTTTCTAGGCCCTAACCTTTCTATTTTCCTCTCTATCAAGAAGTACATGCAAGGGGGAACATTGCTGGCTCAGTCAGTAGAGCAAGCGACTCTTGATCTCAAGGTCGTGAGTTCAAGCTCCACACTGGGCGTGAAGCCTACTTAAAAAAACAAAACAAGTACACGCAGGAAAGAAAATAGAAGGGCACCTGGGTGGCTCAGTCAGTTAAACAGCCGACTCTTGATTTTGGCTCAGGTCATGATCTTGTGGTTCGTGAGTTCGAGCCCCGCATTGGGGCTGACAGCGCGAGCCTGCTTGGGATTCTCTCCCTCTCCTTGTGCCCCTCTCCAGCTTGCATGTGTGCTCGTGCTCTCGCTCTCTCTCTCTCTCTCTCTCTCTCTCTCTCTAAATAAACTTAAAAAAAAAAAGAGGAAGGAAGGAAATAGAAGAAAAGACTATTTCTTGGTGGAGAAATACATCAGTGCTTCACTGTGACCACCTCCATTGGAACTCCTGTCAGATTTGCACTGAGTAGTCTCTGGTTTCTTTCCTAAATTCACTGGCTTTGTTTCATATTTTGCTGATATGAAAAGAATCACTTAGATTCTGCCTGGTGTAAGATGTGTCTACTCAGGGACACACCCAGCCTTCCCCAACTGACCTTCATAGGACAGAGCTGGACCCAATGGCTTCCCATTGCTCTGAGCTAAGTGGCTCCAGGAGTCATCTGTTGACATCTTCTAGGAAGGGATCACTGGACCCCTCCACTTCAAAGCACACATCCCTTAGGGAAAGCCTTGAACGATTTTTGCCCGCTCCCTGTGTGCTAGGGAGATGGGTTTTCACCCGGGTCTTTGGGAAATCTACACTGTGCCAAAAGCTTGTAGGGGCTGGACCCAGTGTCATGTGATGGAGCAGCACAGCCTCCTCCTGGGTACACAGGGGAAGGAGAGGCTAACCCTCTGGACTGGAAGGCTAGAGCCTGGGGGCTTACTCCCAAAGCCCTCAATGACAGGTGAATTCAGTTGATGGGAATGAGTTTGGAAAGCCAAAAATTCCAGGAAGCAGGCCAGTTGTATCTTTGGTCTTGAACAGATCGTGGTCGTACTGCTTACTAACTGTGTAGCTTGGACAGGTCACTTCACCTCTCTGAACCTCTTCCAGCCACTAGCCAGATGGAGGGAAGAATAAATGGGACGGAGCACCAGCCCAGTGCAGGGGCTAGGCGTGGGGCGGGGGGGGGGGGGGTTGTCCCTCTCCTTCCATTGGACGCCAGGCCCCTCTCTTGTGGCCTCGTTTTCCTGTCTCCCAAGCCAGCCCAGGGCCCAGTGCCATGTCTGAGCTGGACACCATCAAGTCAGACACGCACCAGCAATATGCAGGCCTCTGTGAAGAGACGTTCAAAGACTTTGCTGGAAGCTATTGAACCTTTCCCTAGAAAAATCTGCCTGCACCAGACGTGGTTGATTTGACGCACAGTTTCAAAGGGCTCGTTGGTTTGTGATGTCCACTCGTAGGCACAGCCGAAGCAAGTGTTCAAGACCAGCTGTCTCCTTGTACTGCTGTGGGAAAAGCTGAGAGTAAAGAGAGTGAGTTGTCGTCTCGGGCCGGCCAGGGGGCATCTCTGCCATTTCCAGTTTCCTCGAGGTGGGTCTTACCACGTCTGCTGCTCGATGACTCTTGGCCATAATCATGGGTGCCCCACTCTTGAAATCACTTGCAACCCCTCCTCTCTTTTTCGGATGAGACAGTCCGAAGGGGATAGAGAGAGGGACAGGTGGCAGCCTGAGGTCCAAGAACTGAGACGACCCTGGGGGCACCCCAGCCAACCCTTGCTTGGCTAGCCACTTCATGACACGAGCATGACACCCCCAAACTCTGAACAGTTCACAGTACAAATTTATTTCTGCATAGATCATACAGAATACAAACAGTCGGGGTCCTCTCTGCTCCCTTAACCAACCAGAGCCCAGCCCCAGAAGGTCCTGCCTCAGGAGTCCGAGGTGAATTCTCTCAGGAGGCAGGTAATCGGTCAGACGAAGGAGGCGCGGTCAGAGCCGGGCGTGGCTCGGGGGCACGGGGCGGAGTCGGGGCGTGGCCTGCAGCCGGGTGTTGGCGGGACCTCCGGCCGCTGGGGGCAGAGGCAGGGGCACGGGGTCCACGGGCCTCCTACACGTAAGCGTTCTTCCCGTATTTGCCAAAGCTGCTGTCGCCTTCTTCGTCCGAGACCGCGGGGTGCAGGGGGGCGGCGAGGCCGGGGGACCGCACCGCGGAGGCCTCGTAGGGGAGCCTGGGTCGGAGGGGCCTGGGTCAGCGGTGGGGCGACCCCGCTCCCGCCCCTCCCCCTCGCCGCCAGGCATGCGCCGCCCCTACCTGGGGGCCGGGGCCGCGTCGGGAGTGCGGCAGCAGGTGGAGCCGAGGCAGACGCCGCCCAGGATGGCGAGCAGGGAAGCGCTCCAGCCCAGGTAGAGGGCGGGGCCCAGCTCGTACCTGGGGACAGGGACGGTGAGGGCCGAGTCTCACCCACTGCCCCCTAGGCCGAGGCTCCCACACTTACTTGGTCCCGGGATACAAGGGGTCGAAGAATTCCTGGGTGATGTTGAAGGCGTACCAGGAGATGGCCACCATCCCGCAGAAACCTGGGGAGGGAGAGGAGGGCGGCGCTCGCGCCCCAGGCCCAGCGGAGGAAGGGAGCTGGGGGAGGGCCACACGGGGGCGGCCCCGAGATCTGGACGCCCAAGAGCAAGTTGCACTCCCTCCCTTTCTTTTGCGCTCCCTAGCTCATGACCTTTCCCCTCGGGTCCCAACCGCAGCCCCCCTTTCTTGCCTAGTCTCCTACGCTCTGCCCTTCCTGCCCAGCATCTTGATCACATCGTTGCCTCGTTTGGAATCTGACCCATCCAAATCCTACCCGCCCTGGAAAGTCCGGCTGTCCGGGCAATCCTCCCGCAGGGTCTGCCCCGACACCCCTTTCCTTCGGCCTCCCCGACCCCCCCCCCCCCCCCCCCCCCCCGGAGCCTGTGACCTGCCTCTGTCACCCAGCGCAGTGAAGGCCTGAGGCCAGTGAGACCCCTGGGCTACAGGACCAGCCTTGCCGCTCTCTGGGGGCGCCTCCAGTAAGTCACCTGAGCTTTCTGAGCCCGTTCCCACATCTGGAGAACAGGGCAAGACCCACCCTACCTCGCAGGCTGGCTGTGAGGCGATAACGTGCACGTGCTTTACAGACTGACAAAGGTGCTGTTGCTGTGCGCAGTGTGCTTGCACCCCGCGCACCCCAGACTCCCGTATCCCCGGCCAGGCTGTAACCTCTGGGGGACAGTCGCTCACTCACCTTTGCTCATGCCTGGCTCCTAGTGGGGGCTCAAGAAACATTGCTGATGGATTGATTTGGGGAGCATGAGTGAGGCTGAGGTGAACGGGGAGGCAGGGAAGAGCTGAGCAGGGAGGGCGGGTGTCCATTCAATGGGGAGGGTGAGACGCCCGCCAGAGTGGGGAGTTGGAGGCAACAGGGGACCCCGGGTCCGCTGGCGCCACTCTCAACGCCCCCCCCCCCCCCCGACAACGCAGGACACACCCACCACCACCTTCCCCCAGTTACCAGCCAGTATGTGCAGGGCCCCTGCGACGGCGGCCAGCCTGGCCTTCCTGGAGAGCTCCATGCTCCCGATGTTTATGCAGCGCAGCCCCGCCATGCCTAGGAAGAGGCCCAGGAAGCCCAGGAAGATGGCGGTGATCATGAGCGCCCGGCAGGCCTGGAGGTACCCTGGGGAGGCGGGGCGCAGCCATGGGTCCCTAAGCTGGCCCCTTCCCCCTCCGGGGCTGAGCCAGCCCCTTACAGCCAGCCCCTGCTCGGGTCTCAGTCCATAAAGGCCCTCAAGTCCCCTCCTTCCCCTTGGGGCCCTATTCCGCCGGAGCCCTGACGCCCCTCCTTCCTAGGGGCTCACCTCAGGCGTCCCCCCGCCCCCGGTTCGGCGCACGTGCTTACTGGCTGTCTCCTTGGCACTACTGACACTTTGGCCAGCTACTGCTTTGGTCTGGGGGCCGTCCTGGGCCCTGTGGGATGTTCAGCAGCATCCTTGGCCTCTACCCACTAGATGTCAGCAGCAGTCCGCTCCAAGAGGGACCATCAAAATGTCTAGACGTTGTCAATGACCCCTGGGGGACAAAGTCGCCCCCAATCGCAGCCGAGAACCACTGCTCCGTCGCGAATGACAGAAATTGCACTTGAGTACTCAGCCCCTGCCCCACATCTGCTTCTCTCTAGGTCCCACGTGGCACAGCCCCTAGACATCATGAAGTGAGCTTTCTCCTGCAGCGACCTGTAGGGGGCAGCAGTTGCCCGTGGGTTACTGGGTGGGGGCCGGTTCTGATCTGGAAAGTGGGGTATCTAGGCGCAGGACAATCCAAGCCCATCTAGCTCGTATACATTGGATGCCTCAGTTTCCCCTTTCTCAAAGCTGAAGGAAACGGCCAGTTTCCTTCCCGGCCCCTCTTCCCCCTTCTCTTTGATACTTGCCAACCTCCGCAAGGACCTTGTTCCCCTTTCCTGGGTGGGGCCGTGCCACTGGTGCTGAAGACGCTGGGTCCCTGCCAGGAGGATGTGAAGTGGCCCGGAGTTGGCGGGTAGAGAGGAGGGACAAAGTTCTCTGGGAGCACTTTCTCACTCCCAGCCACTCCCTCTGGGGTTCCCCCCTCCCCCATATCCTCTCTATCCAGGGCTGACCAGCCCTGGGTCCCTAGGCCGCTGTGGTAGACAAAGGAGAGATTATTGATGGGCCACGAGGGAGCATGGGCTGGGCGGCTGTGGGGGATTAAATAATAGTCAGGACCCCCCTCGGGACCAGAGCATCCGCCAGCCTGGGTTCTGGCACCCCTACCACCTGTGGGGCTGTGGGCCGGTTAACGCTTGTGCTTGTAGTTTTCCAGCTTGGGTGAAACGGGGTTGCCCGCGCCCCACGCAGCCAGGCCAGCGGAGACGGCACTGTGATGGCCTGCGTGAAGAACCATCACAACGTGGGGTGCCCTGACGACCCCCGATGCCGGGCAGCTGCCCTCTGCCCTTCACCCTGGAGCAGGCACTTGCCCCTCCATCAGCAGTTCCAAGTGGGGCCCTTCTCGGGCTCACGGCAAACGCCCCTCCTCAAACCGCAGTGTGACTGAGGGATGGGTGAGGCGGGAAGGGCCAGTGCTGCTAAGCCGGCTGCCTGCAATGTCCCTTCTGGCCACCCGGCATTCGGGGCTTCTGGTCCAGGTGGTACCCAGCTTTTATCGGGAGCTTGGGGAGGGCACGTGCCCTGCACATGGCAAATCCTGGAGAGAGGGATGAAGGCACCAAATCCCTGCTGGATCGGGAGATTCTGGGAATCGCAGGGGCACGAGAGACCCACGCAGACCCCTTAACTGTGCAGAGCATCTCTGGCATTCCCGCAGCCCTGTTCCAAACCCAGTGTTGGCTTTAGTTCCATCCACTTCCCGGCACCTACAGTGGGGAACCGGAAGAGCACGACGGCTCCAAGGGGGGGTGCGGGAGTGGCACCAAAAAGGGGACCTGGTCCTCCCCTCCTGGTCTCTGGCACGGGCCTACTGAAAAGACTCCCCCGAGGGATGCTGGGGACTACTCGGTGAGCAGGAAGCAGGAAGACGCTATACCACCAAGGAGAACCTTTCTGGAACAAAAGACCTGTACGTTCCGGCCCTCCGAGAACTTCAAAAAATCCACTCCCTGAGAACGCCGAACACACATGCACACACACCCCTAGCTGCTTCCACCGGACACAGCGCCGCGGGAAGTCTCGCTTGAAGAGGGCCCTTGAGAATTCGCCGTGGCAGTGGCACCGATGCCTTTTAAGGGTCTCAATGCCAAGAACCCACGATGGGCCTCCTCTTCGCCCCCACGACCCCCAGCACTCTCACCACAAAGCTGAGATGCTGAAGTCGGTCGTGTGCGCACACGGGCCGAGAATCACGCCAACGTCCCGGGCTGTAGCTCAACACTCACAACCATGCCACGCGCCTGTGCATGTTCCCCCGGTTTTACAGTTGGGGTGAACGAAGCTCGTTTCATCACCTGCCGGGGGCACCGAGCTGGTCAGCTGAGCCCGGCAGTCTGGCCCTGGTGCCTGCACTTGGAACCACTAGGGGTGTCACATTAGGGCAGGGGGACACGTGGGACAAGGTCTCCAGTGCGGCTCCAGATGGGGGCCGCCGGGCACTCCCAGCTCCCCGAGCTCGATCCAGGCCTCCCTTATCGGCTCGGTGCCCAAGGCCCGACCGTGGGCAGCAGTCACCCTCCCCGGGGGTCTCTCCCCGCCTCCCGCCGCCCCCTGGAGCGGGCCACCCCGCTCTCTCCACCCCATACCGGAGAGGGCCAGCAAGGACGGGAACTCCCGGCAGCTGTAGACTCCCAGGGAGTCGGTGGCACAGCTAAACCAGAGGTTCTCGAAGATGGTGTTGGTGGTGATGACGCTCCCGTGCACGGTGGACACTCGCCAGTAGCTGTGTGGCAGGGTCACCCCCAGCATCAGCAGCCCCAGGGCCGCCATGAAGAAGCCGAAGATCTCCACGGCCACCGACATGGTGAGATGCAGGGCCCTGAGGGGCGCCTGGGGCCCCAGAAGAGGGGAGGGGCTGAGCCCCAAGGGAACTTGAGGGGCTTTGGCTAAGGAGAGGTGTTAAGGCAGGCTGGAGAGAAAGGTGGAGAGAGCAGGGGGGGCCAGCAGCAACCTGGGGTGCAGATCTGCCCCCACTCCCCCAGCTTCTGCCCCCTGCCCTCCCTCTGGGTTCCTGCTTCCCCGAAGGTCCGGGCAGAGGAATGAGCCCAGAGCGCCGGGCAGCTGTTGACGCGGAGATGGAGGGAAGCAACGGAACGGGCCAAAAGTCCACCCCCTCCCCCAGCCTCTGGGCTCCCCGCCCCACAAGGGGGGCGGAGAGGACTAATGGGAGTGACCAACGAACGGATGGGGCTGAGGGGGGCCCCCATGGGAGGCACTGGGAGCAGAGGGGAAGCAGGGAAGTCGCTCTGACTCAGCTCTCATCAGGGGGCCGGAGAATGGAGCCAGGACAAGGAAAGAGAAGGTGACTGAGAGACCGGGGCCACAGACAGACCTTTCGCGGGGCAGGATCCGGGGAGCGGAGCCCCCCTCCTGGATGTTGGTGAGAACAATTTAAGAAACTCCAAAGACTTAGGGTTTGGGCTACTGAGTCACCGAAGAAGATTAAGGTTGAGTAAGGCATCAGGGCGTCTGGGCGGAACCCGCGGCTCTGGAGTCCAGTCAACCTGGATTCAAACCAGACCCACCATCTACCAGAGCCACAAGGGCCTGGCGTCTGAGCCCCTCGGGCTTGTTCCTGCTTCTGTGAACTAGAACTGGCTCCCTCACCGCTGTGACCCCAGATCAAAAGCTCCCTGCACGTGGGAACTGCTCCATCCTCGGGGACCACTCTGGCTCCGGGTGCCGCGGGCACAGGGTGAGGCCACCAGTGGGTTGCTTCCCTCCAAACTTCAACTTCTTGAACTTGAATTTCCCCCCTCGTCGGGTTGATCTTTGACTCTCGGCAACAAGCTTGATCTCACTGCCAAGGGCCACCACGGGGGATAAATCACAGGCCCAGAACGTGATCCTGTGGCTAATCTAAGCAGCTCAGTTATCAGAACTGTCACCAGCTCTATTAATTATGATGGGTTAGAAACCGCCGGGCCCCATCCCCAAGCCGAGGCTGAGCACCTGTCCTGGTGCAGACAGTATCATTTCCTGCCTCAAGGCCACAGCCAGGGCAGCTCTGGTTCTCCTCTGGCAAGCGCAGCAGGGGCTTGGTGTCCAGGGGTAGGAGGGAACCGATGCTACCCCCCAGGCAGTCACAGGGGACATCAAGGAGTATCCCATCACCCCCCTCCCCATGTCAGGATCCTCTGTGCTCCCCTCAGGTGCCTCCGCCCCAACCCCCCCCCCCCCCCCAAGCCAGGCTGGCTTGGCTGTGGAACGAGAGGTATGCGGTGAAGCAAGACGGGCCCACGCTGAGCCTGGCACCAGGCGGGTGTGGGGCAAAGCAGGCTGGGTGGGGACTGGGTCCTGACCTTCCATCTTGGAGCCTATGACTGGGATGTCCTGGGTTTGCAACCTTTCTCAAGAACCTGAGGAGTCCTCGCCGAAGGCCCAGCCCTGCCCCTGGGCGGCGACCCCTCCCCTGGAGAGGACGGGGAGGAGGGGGGTGCAGGAAGACAAAGGGAGAGAAGGGTGGAGATTTAGGAGGAAACCGAGTGGGGGCCCCCCCTGGTGTGGAAAACTCCACGTGCTAAGAGGCAGCTGTGTGGGTCAGAGGAGACAGGAGACATAAATCCTGGCCTGTCCCCTCAGCTCTTCCCTTCCCGCCTCCCATCACTGCTTTCTCCCAGGATTCCAGCACCGTGCAAAGGCCATGTCCCGTGTCCCTGTGTCCCCATGCTGCCTACCACTGCTTTGGGGGAGGGGAAGGAAGGAAGGGTGTGGGCTCTGGGCAGCTTGGCGGACAAAGGCGAACCCCACACCAGCCTGGGGGCGGGTAGGAGTAGGAAGGCGAGCAGGAAAGGACCACGGGTGACCCCCACCTTTGGGCCCAGTGGAGCCCGCCCCTTCTTCCACACAGACACAGCGGTTCCGAGCCAAAGCCCAGTTTTATTTACACTCGTCCCGGAGCACGTGGTTTGGGGCTATTGGACAGGTCTCTGGGGAGAGGAGGCCGAAGGCAGAGGGCAGTGATGGGGTACAGGGGAAGGGACGGAAAGGATGGACAGCCACCCCCCCCTACCCCCCCTTCAAACGTCCTCCACAGGCTTCCAGGCATCCCTGGGCAGAGGCGGAGGCGCGGTCTCCTTTAGGATTTGGACTTGGATACAGCAAGTCCGATGAGTCCAGCCAGTCCCGCCACGCCCAGGGCCATCCCTCCAACAATGGCCATGCCCACTAGTCCGTCTGGGGAAGGGAAAAGGGAGACTGTCAGGAGCCCAGCCCCCACAGGGACCCTGCCCGGTGCGCCTCTTCCCCTGGAGTCATGAGGCAAGGGACTCCAAGGCGTACAGAAAGAAGGGACTGAGGGACTGAGGAGGATGTGCTTGGAGAGGGGGAAGGGGTCCTTCAAAGGGAGACCAGAGAGGGGGCGCCTGGGTGGCTCAGTCGGTTGCGCGTCCGACTTCAGCTCAGGTCGTGGTCTCGAGGTTTGTGGGTTCGAGCCCCGCATCGGGCTCTGTGCTGACAGCTCAGAGCCTGGAGCCTGCTTCGGATTCTGGGTCTCCCTCTCTGTGCCCCTCACCTGTTCACACTCTGTCTCTCCCTCTCACAAAAATAAATAAACATTTAAAAAAAGTATCTTCTGAAGGGCAAATTTAAAAAAATTAAATACATACAAAATAAAGGGAGACCAGAGAGCCCAGGCGTGGGGGAAGGAAGACGACTCGGCGAAGAGCAGAGAGGTGCCCTGGGAGGACAGGACGACGGGGCCAGGGAGACAGGCAAGCAGGGGGAGCGGGGGAGCAGGGTGGTGGGGGGCCGAGGGGAAGGTTCACCTTTCTTCATGGCCTTGTCAATAAGCTGCTCCAGTTCCTTGGCCTGGTTGTTCTGGGGCTCTGTCTGCAGCAGCCCCCGCACATACTTTAGTGCCTTCTCATATTCCTGTGCTCAGGGAAAACACAGACACACACACCCCCCAGTATTCCAGCCTCTTCCAGCCCCTCAGAGGGACCTGTACTTGCCCCGGAGGCTCCTCCCTCTACCCCCACCTCCTCCCTCTACCCCCACCTCCTCCCTCCCTCCGGCCCCACCCAATGGAGTAGAGTCCACAAACAACCCCAACTGTGTGGGGGTGATAAGCCTGGGGAGATAACCACCCAAGGCTCGGGGCTGCACCCCAATCCTGAGGTCACCCACACCCTTGGCACCTGGATCTTCTGTCCCTCACCTTCCCTCGGCGTCCGGACCCGTCGCCTTGCACCTCTGTACCCGACACCCCCCTGCCCACTTGCCCTGTCCGGCCTCCCTGACGGCCAGGGCTCTACCCTGGAGGGGAAATGACGGGGTGGGGTGGCCCACCCGGAGAGGGAGGGGGGGGGAAGAAGGGGGCTGCCTGCCTTACCTTGAGCCGGTAGTTCCCCACAGCCAGGTAGAAAACATAATCCCGCTGCTCCTCTTTGCTCCCGTTGGGCAGCAGCTCTGGGGAGGGTGGCGGCAAGAGGGTGAGACCCGCTCCTCTCCTCTCCTCGCGCCTGTGTCCCAGAGACCCCCTCCACTCTCCGAATCCCTGTACGACCCCGGGACAAAGTCACCGTGCTGAGCTTCCGTTTCAGCTCTGGCCCTTCTTGGCTTCCCAGTCAGGGCTCCGGGGCAGCACCAACCCAGGCTGCCAAATACCCCGGTGATGAACGCCCTGGTTTCAACACTATATAGTCAGCTCTGGTTCATCTAAGTGAACTGGAAGGAAACTGAGGCACTGGAGAAGCCAAAGGTACCCGCTGTCTGTTCTCACTGTAGCTGTTTGCTGCCCAGATTGGGGTTAAAATAAATTTGCACTCCCCCCGCCTTTAAAAAATCAGCTCAAAACTCCCCTTCAATTAGGACTCTCTGAATGACCCCCGCCTGACTCTGTCTTAATTCAGTGACTTCACAGAGGCTTCTGTACAATTTGTGGCTAAGTAGCTTTGCAGGTGTTCATCAATCTTTCCCAGTGCCTGTACTTTCTCCTCAGCTAGAAGTGGCAACGCTCAGAGACATCTTCTACAGGTATGCCCCGCAGTAAAGGAAGCCTGAGAAATGCGAATTAGCAACTTAGGCAGATGCCGGGTGAGGTTATTTGCATTTAAAAAGATTCTTATTTTTACAGATTCACAATAGCCAGCCTTCGCTAGCTACTGTTTGCTTCCGCGTGAATACTTGGCCGAGAGAAAGCGGGTACAGGGTACAGAGAAATCTGAAGGTCAAGTATGGCCTCTGACAAAACAGTGACCTATCGAAGACCAACGGGAGACGGGATTCCAATCAAAAAAGCACCATCTGCTCGCAGGTTTGCACTAATCCCACGCCAGCCTCACGAAAGGTTTTCAACTGCTGCTGAGTAAGCGACACGGTGGGGCCAAAGAGCAAGGGCCTGGGACACACAAGACAGGAGCTTCTGGTCCTAATTCAGCCAGGAATTCATCAGCTGTGTCACCTCAGACAAGCCACCCTCCGTCTGTCAGACTGCCAGATCACTAAGTCCTGGGGGGGAGCGACACGCCATGGTTCTGTCTGGCTGAACAGTGATGACGCCACAAGCAAACTGGGCGAAGCCAGGCCAGGGTGCAGCCCTCTGTTGCGGTGCGTTTACTGGCAAAGAACTGTGAGGTGACAGCTACAGGGCCCCGTGTCGACACAGGATCCCAGCGCTTGAGACGGAGGGAGGGAAGGGGGCCACGGTGGTTGGGAAGGGCAGGACGGACCCAAAGGCCACTGGGAAGGGGAGGGTCGGGTAGCCTAGCACCTCACCCTCCAGTAGTGCGATGCCTTTGCGGATGTCATCATTGTACTTGCTTCGCACCAGGCACCAGGCGTACTCAAACTGCGTGCTCTTGGACACGGAGCCTCCTGCCTTCTCAGACTGAAATTTCTTTTCAAACTTCTGCCATAAGAGAGGAGAGGAGTCATTTAGAAAGGAAGGGACGAACCATTCTCTACCGGGACCTGGGTGTCCGTTTCCCAGCTACACTCCATCTTCCCCAGTCTCTGTCACGTTCCCCTCGCGGGCCTTGGCATCTGGCATCCCGGCTTCCGCCATCTCCATCCCTGGGATCCAGGGACTCTGCTTCTTGGCAGCAGGGTGTCTCCCCCGACACTACCCCTGTCCACTTCCCTCCCCCTAGTGGTACCGAGCGGAGATGCCACCTGGTGGCGGCTCCAGGCACCGCCGGCGAAGCAGCTGACCCCGAGCGGCTGGCTGAACAGTAAACACGCTGTCCGAACAGCTCAACAACAGCCCACGCCGTCCCTCGTCGGTGGCTGCTTCCCCCAGCCAGCCCCACCCGGCTGGGTCTGGGCCTTTTCTTATCTGCTAAGTGGGAATAAGAGTAGTGCCCACTTCCTAGAGCTACAAGGATTGAGATATCGCCGGCAATGCACTCAGCACCGTGCCGGTTTCGGTGAGTAACATATGAAACTTCATGCTAGTCGCTATATTCCCCTGTCACTGAAGGAACACTCAAACACAGGTGTCCGCACCCTGACCTCCTAACTCCTGCACGCACTCAGAACTGGTCAGTCTTTCCACGCCAGACTCCAGGCCCCGAGTCTGGGGCGTGGTGGTGCAGGAAACTACAAGTCCCATTGGCCTCCGGGACAAAGAAGAGCCTCTGGGCAGGAGCCGGACGCTGCAGAGGGTGCCGGGAGCCGTAGTTCGGCCTCCCTAGGAGAGCCTGGTGCTGGGTAGAGGGTCTGGCCCCACTCGGACTCTCCTCAGGACCCGCCCGTCCGAATGTTCCCTCTCCCTCCCTCGGGGCCAGGCCTCACCAGCAGGTCGTCCACAGACACCAGCTCGTTCAGCACGGCCTCCATGGCCGCCGCCCCTGCAATCCTTACACCTAGGTCGCTACTGTGCCACCGTCTCCATGGCCCACTGGTAGGGCCGGAGAGCCGCTTCCGTCGTCCGGCGGAAGCGAGCCCCCTCCCCACGCAGAGCCAATCACCTCATGTTGCTGATGCCGAGCCCGCCCCGCCGCCGGGGGACGCCCCGCCCCTTCCTTCCGGCGCCCTCGGCGCACCGGTTGGGGCACTAATGCGCAAGCTCCGCCCGACCCTCTTCCCTCCGCCTGCGGACGGCTCGCGCTGCAGCCCCGAGTCCCCCGTTCGTCCTCCCGAGTTCCCTGTAGGGGCCTTCCTTCACCGAGGCTGCCTTAATAAAGTTGGGAACTGTGTCTTCTAGCTGGCCCTTGGGCTCAGAAACAGCAGAAAGAGGAAGTTGGAGGACCCGGCTTGATCTAAACCTTCCTCCCCTCCGGCCCCACCCCCTCTAGGCCTAGGAACCCGGAGGCTACGTGACATTTCGGTGACAAAATCATAACTGGTCCCAAGGTTTTTAGGGCCTCTGCTGACTCGTACAAGAGGACTGACAACTGGACCTGTTAACATACACCCAGAAACCGCAGTGCATACGCATAGGGGATAATACGGAAATCTTTAAATGGGAATTTAAAGTTGTTACCCCATTACTTGCAGACAGGGCCCAATCTTTTAATACTTAGATAAAGCATCCTCCGGGTGTGCCTGAGAGGGAGCATCGGCCGTGGGTCACGCGGGCAGCGAGGAACAATCAAAACATGGGAAAGGTCAATGTGCACTCCTCTGGTTCCTGTGCTGTGCAGTGATGGGACTGGGTAGTGACTTTCGAATTCTTTTCACCTTGACCCACAGTGCTCCAGTGCACATTACAATGTAAGTTCCATGAGGGCACAGATAGGCTCTTGTTCATTTGTGCGTCTCCAGCACCTGACACAAGATCCATGTCCAATGAATATGTGTTAAATATACATGAAATAAAGCGAACAAAAGTAAATAGGGCAGTGCAGATGCAGGAGATTATCATCCAAACATCCTTCGTGTTTGCCAAGCTCTTTTAATTTTTTGTTTGTTTGTTTAATTCTCATAGTAGCCTTGTGAGTTAGGTAAGCACGAGTTATTCTTCTCTATTGAGCTCGGACAGTTGAGACGACTCATATGAGGAGTCCCATTAGAAGATAAAGGGGAGGGTAGAACAAGTTCATAAGTACACTCTAGCTACTCATCTTTAAAAACCTCAGGCCTAAATTTGTCATTTTTTGCTGGTTTACAATAGAGGACCCCCCCCTTAAGCAGCAGGGTGAACTAGAGAGAAACAATTGGCTTTAACTTAAAATCTAAAAGGCAAGGCAACCCTGAGAAACCATTTGTTAGATAGCACAGTAGGAAAATTAAAAAGAAACCCCCGCAAACTACCACCAGTGCTGCTGAAATCATAATACTGGTTTCACTGGCTTGGCTGGCGGCCAGTATTTTTAATTCACACTCCTTGTCTGTTTGCAATTACACACTTGTGTGATAACCTGATGAATGCCACCCTCCCATTAGAGGCTGGAAGCCACATGCCAGCAGGGTCTGTGTCTATATTGCCCATATTATACCCCTAGAGCTCAGCTCAGTGCCTGCCACTAGTAGATACTCGATTTGTAATTGTTGTGCAAATACTGCAGTCGCCATCATTAACTTTTTGGAAAAGCAACGAGGGAGTATGTAGTGAAAGCTACAAGATGTAATATTACTTAACTGGTAATCTGTGAAATGGTCAACAAAAGCAAAAAACAAAAACAAAAACAAAAA
Organism: Neofelis nebulosa; assembly: GCF_028018385.1. NCBI lineage: Eukaryota > Metazoa > Chordata > Mammalia > Carnivora > Felidae > Neofelis > Neofelis nebulosa. The sequence continues at coordinate 8,030,183 of NC_080799.1, forward strand.
CAAAAAAAAAAGGAAAAAGGAAAAGGAAGCCATGAAGATATTCATTCCTGCATTATCTTTGGAGGTAAACAGACAACAAAAGCTCCAGGGAATTGTTTTATTAAATGATGACACATCGATATAACAAAATAACACACAGCTTGGAAGTCAGAGTCGTCTGGACTCTCTGGATGTGGATGGTAATATTCAAAACAAAACGAAAAAGCATGCACTTCTCAAATTTGGTCCTGTAAGTGGTCAGAAAGGAAGCTGACATTTTTTTTGGTGGTTGTTAGTGGGACTGAAACCTAGAGTTGGTACTTGTTAGCACACTCTGGGCCCTGGGCCCCTCCCTTGACTACAGTGTTAGTTGCAAGCCTGCTCTGGTCTTTTGCCCTACAGCTTCTTGTTAGTGGGCAGCCCACGAAAAGAGCTCAGCAAACACCCACTAAACAGGATTCCACTATTTGTGTTCCTCGCGTCTCCGGTGATCTCTCACCTACACTTCCCACTTTCCTCTGCTATCCAATCAGAAAGTCCTATCCACCGCAAGCTCATCCATCCATCCATCCATCCATCCAATCAACAAACAGTAGTTTGAGGCCTACGTGTGCCAGGCACTCTTCTGAGTGCTGGGCAAGAGAAATGAACCAGACACAGTCCTTCTCTCACACAAGTTCCATCTCCATGGAAGAGACAAGACTGCTAACGAATAAATGAATTATCAGCCCACCTCCGCCTCCATTCTGTCACCATACTTCATACATACTTCAGATTTTTTCCTCCTCCAACCCAGCCTGGCTGCCAGTTGTACTTTAAAGTGTAAATCAGGGCTGAGTAAAACGCCGTCTGGGCTACGCAGAACATTGTGCAAATGTCTTATCACGCACGTGAAGCCCGTCAGGGTCGCCCCTGCTTACCTTTCCAGCTTTATCTCCTGGCACCCACCCGTCCTGCACGCCGAGACGTTTTCCTGGCAGCCACCTTTCTTCCACCCGGAATGCTCTCCGTTCACCAAACACCGGAGTGCCAACAGGGCAGGCGATTGACAGCCCCAGGGCCGTCACGCCTCCCGGACAGCTTTCTTCTATCCGGTCCCCGCGCCTCCAGCTCCTCGGAGGTATAGCGTTTATCACCCAGCCCTTCAGTCCTTGATGTGGACAGGGACTGGGTCTCGTTCATTTCTCTGTCAAAGGCCAGGCACCCAAGCGTCGTTCGTGGGGTGAATGAAAGAGTAACCGCTGGCGCTGACAACTACGGAGACATTTGCACTTCCGGGTGGCGGTTAAATTGGCTCCCGAGGAAGGGAGGAGCGGATGCCTTCTCCGGGGCTACTCTAGGAAGAGAGCTCGGTGGTCCCGGAGGACCCGCGGAGCCGCAAGGAGAACGTCTGCGCAGTAGCCGCCTCCTCGGGGAGGCGGGGCCGAGCCGAGCCCGGCGGGGGGGGGGGCGGGGCGGGACGCCGATGGCCAATTAACGGGCTCGGCTCCGAGAGAGAGGCGGAGCGTGGCGCGATTTGCAGGCGGGGTGGTGGGCGCCAAGGCCTTGGACTTTGGGAGCTCTTCCCCTGGCTCTGTGACCCCGGGGTGACCGAAGTGCTCCCTGCTAACTGTTGCCCCAGAGATTTTTCTCTGTAAACTAAAATTTACGTGTTGTCTCCTTTAGAGTCTGTCTGGGTTCAAAAGTGTGTGATGGATACACACAACGTGCACACAAACCCGACGTGCACACGAATCGCCTGGAATCTTGTTAAAAATGCAGTCTGATTCAGTAGGGCTAGGATGAAGCCCAAGGTGTCGCATTTCTTTCTTTTTTTTTTTTTTTTTAATTTTTTTTTCAACGTTTTTAATTTATTTTTGGGACAGAGAGAGACAGAGCATGAACGGGGGAGGGGCAGAGAGAGAGGGAGACACAGAATCAGAAACAGGCTCCAGGCTCCGAGCCATCAGCCCAGAGCCTGACGCGGGGCTCGAACTCACGGACCGCGAGATCGTGACCTGGCTGAAGTCGGACGCTTAACCGACTGCGCCACCCAGGCGCCCCAAGGTGTCGCATTTCTAAGAAGCTCCCACAGGAGGCTGATGCTGTAGATTTTCTAAGACGCTTTCAGGAGCCAAAGTGTGAAACTTTGTCAAAGTGCAGTCTCTGGACCATCAGCATGGGCATCACCTGGGAATTCTTTAGAAATGCAGATAATTGGGGCGCCTGGGGGGGCTCAATGGCTTAAACCTCCTGCTTCATCAGTGAGGTCGTGCTCTCACAGTTAGTGGTTTCAAGCTCTGCTTCCGGCTTTCTGCTCTCAGCACAGAGCCCGCTTTAGATCCTCTCTCTCTGCCCGCTTCCATTTGTTTGCTTTCTCTCTCAAAAATAAACGCTAAAAAAAAAAAAAAAAAAAAATGCAGATAGGGGTGCCTGGGTGGCTCAGTTGGTTAGGCGACCGACTTCTGCTCAGGTCATGATCTCACAGTTTGTGAGTTCGAGCCCCGTTTCGGGCTCTGTGCTGACAGCTCAGAGCCTGGAGCCTATTTCAGATTCTGTGTCTCCCCCTCTCTCTACCCCCTCCCCTGCTCACGCTCTGTGTCTATCTCTCAATAATAAATAAACTTTAAAAAAATTTTTTTAAAAATGCAGGCTATTGGATTTCACACGCACTGAATCACAAAGTGTGCTGGGGGGTGGGCAACAGTTGGTGTTTCTACGAGCCCTATGGGTAAAAAAAAATGTTTTTTCTTTTAGAGAGAGTGTGGGCAAGCCAGGGAGAGGGGCAGAGGGAGAGAGAATCTCAAGCAGGCCCCATGCTCAGCGGAAGCCCAAAGCAGCCCTCCATCCCACGACCCTGGGATCATGACCTGAGCCAAAATCAAGAGCTGGATGTTCAACCGTTCAACCGACTGAGCCACCCAGGTGCCCATCCTATGGGTAATTTTGACGCACACTGGACTTCGAGAACCAGTGGGCAGTGGAAGAGGCCAACTGAGTCTCAACTGTCTATAGACTTGGGACCGTAGTCAATTTGCTGTAATCTAGCTAAGCTTCAGTTTCTTCAGCTGAAAAATCAGGATAAAAATCCTAATGCCTTCCTAGGGAATCTGTAATGAGAAGGAAATGTGAGATGATGAAAACAAAGACCTTGGAACACAGAACAAGCAATTTATAAAGGTTAAGCTATCATTACCATTCAAATGGATGCTAACCCACCTGGCCTGTGGTGGTAGGAAAGTCTTCAGGGAAGAAATGTGAGTTGACACTTGAACCAGGGTCTTGAAGGATAGGAATGCCAGGTGGAGAAGGTGAGAAAAGGTATTCTAGGAACAGGGAGCACTCTAGGTAGTCTCGAGGAGAAGGCCAGGTGTGGGAGGGAAAGTGTTGTGGGAGGACTACCGGAGAGGCGGCTGCAGAATAAATCACAGAGAACTTGTGTGCCGTGCGGTGATAGTTACACTTCATTTTTTTTAGGCAGAGAAAATGGCTTTCCAAGAAGGACAGGATCTGCCATATTTATGAGAAATGGCAAATCTTACAACTGTAGTGGGGAGGCTGTCCTGAGGGGCAGGGAGACCGGTTTGAAGGAGATAGTGTTAGGTCAGGCTAGAATCAGTGAAGACAGGCTAAGGCCCTGGCAATGAAAGTAACAGGAAAATAGTAGGAGGAAATGTTTCTCTGAGAAAATGAACAGAGCTTGGTGACCAAATGGATGTGGAAGACAAGGGAGTGCTTCTAGATTTTTAGCTTGGTGTAAGACTGAACCATTCTTTAAATATGTAGAAGGAAAAACATGTAAATAGAGATTGTACAAATAGAAGCCAGAACTCCAGGGGCTGGAGAACCTTCCCAAGTAGTCAGAAGAGAAGAGAGGCAAGGAGATAAGAAGTAGACATAGGAGCTGCCAAAAAAAAAGGCCAGGAAAGTTGGTGTCTTGAGAGCCAAGAGAGATTTCAGTAGATGCCAGTGGACAATTATTTTAAAGGTTGCACAGACACAGGGCGCCTGGGTGGCTCAGTCGGTTAAGCGTCCGACATTGACTCAAGTCATGAGCTCGCAGTTCATGGGTTCGAGCCCTGTGTCGGGCCCTGTGCTGACAGCTCAGAGCCTGGAGCCTGCTTCCGATTCTGTATCTCCCTCTCTCTCTCCCTCCCTGCTTGTGCACTCTCTCTCTCTCTCTCTCTCAAAAAAATAAACATTAAAAACATTTTTTTTTTAAGTGCACAGACATTAAGTAGGATGAGGACCAAAACTAGGCCCTTAGATTTGACAATAGTTGGTCATTTGTGGTGAACTGATGGGGAGTAATTTCACTAGTGTGATAAGGACAGGAAAAGATTTTTTGAAGAAGGAGGCATGGGCAGGGAGAGGCAGAGTAAGCATATGGAAAAATAACCTTTTTTAAATGTTTATTTCTGAGAGGGAGAGACAGAATGGGAGTGGGAGAGGAGCAGAGAGCGAGGGAGACACAGAATCCAAAGCAGGCTCAGGCTCTGAGCTGTCCACACAGACCTGACTGGAACTCACGAACTTCGAGACCATGACCTGAGCCGAAATCAGACACTCAACCGACTGAGCCACCTAGGCACCCCAAGAGGCATTTTTTTCAGACAACAGATGTACCTTAAATTACACTATTTAGGTGTGATGTTCTTGCCTGTCTATTCTGGAAATAACATCACCTTTGCCATTTACCCCTTTGTTTTTAGGATTTGGGAAAGAGAAGAAGAAGGAAAATTCAGAAGGAGGCAAGAGAATTTTCTGGGTCAGTGAATTTTCATTCATTTTGTTCAGCAATGAATTCAAGCTGCCGAAAAAGGATCGAGAGCATCTTTTACCCCAACCTCGTACGCCGTCCTTGTCTGACCCTGAGCGACTGGGCTACAGACTCTAGGAATTCTTTCAGGACCCCACTGACCTTCCAGAATGTGGCTATATATGTCACCAACGATGAGTGGAGTTGCTTGGACTGGGGCCAGGGGCCCTTTTCCCAGAATGTCGTGGGTTTACTGGGTAAAGATTCTGCCATATAGGGAGGAAGGTTTTGCATTTTTGTTGTAATTCACATTCACTGCTGAGGCATCCGGTGGCTCGTCAGTTAAGCATCGGACACTTGTTTTTGGCCCAGGCCATGATCTCACAGTTGGTGAGTTCAAGCCCCGAGTTGGAGTCAAGCTCTGTGCTGCTGGTGCAGAGCCTGCTTGGGTTTCTTTCTCTCTGCCTCTCTCTCTGCCCCTCCCCTGCTAGCTCTCTCTTTCTCTCTCTCAAAATAAATAAATAAACTTAAAAAAAAATGTCGGTAGATTTTTAAAAATGTTTTATTTATTTTTAAGACAGAGACAGAACATGAGTGGGGGAGGGGCAGAGAGAGAGAGGGAGACACAGAATTGGAAGCAGGCTCCAGGCTCTGAGCTGTCAGCACAGAGCCCAACGCGGGGCTTGAACTCACAAACTGAGATCACGACCTGAGCCAAACTCGGACGCTTAACCGACTGAGGCACCCAGGTGCCCCAAAAGTTGGTAGATTAAGATAGATTAAATCATTGACCATTTAATTCTGTAAATTGATCAGAAGTCACAAACACCAACTCTCTTTAGAGTCTATTGGTAATAAGATTGTGTTGGAACAACTTTCTAGGCCCAAGATGGAGCCCTTCCTGCCCAAGGTGCTGCATCAGCAAACCGAAATTTACATAGCTTTGATGTCCCCATGAATGTTCTGCTTGCCCAAAACAGTCTAGGCCATCAGCCAATCCCCTAACGCCAGGCCAACTCTGGGCTTCTCAACCCAAACCAGGCTGACTACATGGGCCCAGCCAATCAGATATTTTCTATCTTTCTCTTCCTTGTTCTTTAGTCTTTATCTTATCAAAGCTTCCTGCCTGCTGCTCCATTTTGCAGCTTTCTGAAAGGAGAGTGTCCACTTCTTCAAGTGTTAAATAAAGTTTGTCTTCTTTAATTACATTTTAATAATTGCTCATCCAGGGGCACCTGGGTGGCTCAGTGGGTCAAACGTCCGACTTTAGCTCAGGTCGTGATCTCACAGTCCGTGAGTTCGAGCCCCACATTGGGCTCTGTGCTGACAGCCCAGAGCCTGGAGCCTGCTTGGGTTTCTGTGTCTCCCTCTCTCTCTGCCTCTCCCTGACTCACGCTCTATCTCTCTCTTTCTCAAAAATAAATAAACATTTTTAAAAAAACCCATCAAACATGGATGAAAGAAATTGAAGAGACACAAACAAATGGAAAGGTATTCCACGGGCATGGATTGGAAGAACCAACATTGTTAAAATGTCCGTATTATCCAAAGCAATCTACAGATGTAATGCAATCCCTATCAAAATACAAACAGCATTGGGACGCCTGGGTGGCGCAGTCGGTTAAACGTCCGACTTCGGCTCAGGTCATGATCTCACGGTTCGTGAGTTGGAGCCCAGTGTCGGACTCTGTGCTGACAGCTCAGAGCCTGGAGCCTGCTTCAGAGTCTGTGTCTCCCTGTATCTCTCTCCCTCTCTCTCTCCCCCGCTCACGCTCTGTGTCTCTCTCTCTCTCTCAAAAATAAACATTAAAAAAATTTTTTTTAAATACAAACAGCATTTTCCCACAGAACTAGAACCAATAATACTGGCATTTGGATGGAACCACGAAAGACCCCGAATAGTCAAGACCATCTTGAGAAAGAACAAAGCTGGAGGTATCACAATCCCAGATTTCAAGACGTAATACAAAGCTGCAGTAACCAAACGGTACGGTACTGGCACATAAATAGACACATAGATCAATGGAACAGAATAGAGAGCCTGGAAATAAAACCCACACTTACTTGGCCAATTAATTTTTGGTACAGGAAGCAAGAAAATCCAGTGGGAAAAAGCATCTTCAACAAATAGTGTTGGGAAAACTGGACAGCTACATCCAAAAGATGAAACTAGGCCACTTTCTTACACTATACAAAAAATAAATTCAAAATGGATTAAAGACCTAAGTGTGAGACCTGAAACCATAAAATTCCCAGAAGAAAACATACGCAGTAATTTCCTTGACATCAGTGTAGAAACATTTTTCTAGAAATGTCTCCTCAGGCAAGGGAAACAAAAGCAAAAGTAAACTATTGAGGCCATGCCAAAACAAAGATCTGTTACACGGCAAAGGAAATCATCAACAGAAGGGCAAGGTAACCCGCTGAATGGGAAAAGATATTTGCAAATGATGTGTCCAATAAGGGGTTAATATCCCAAATGTGCAAAGAACTCCTACAACTCAACATCAATAAAGTAATCCAATGAAAATGGGCAGAGGACCTGAATAGACATTTCTCTAAAGACGACGTGCAGTTGGTCAATAGACACACAAAAAGATGCTCAACATTACTAATTGTCAGGGAAAAGCAAATCAAAACCACGAAATAACACTTTACGCCTGTCAGAATGGCTGGAATAGGAAAATACAAGAATCCCAAGTGTTGGTGACGAGGCGGGAAAAAGGAACCTTCGTGCACTGTTGGTGGCGATGTAAATTGGCGCAGCCACTGTGGAAAACAGTACGGGGGTTCCTAAAAAAATGAAAAATAGAAACACCATATGATCCAATAACTCCACTACCGAGTATTTACCCAAAGACAATGAAAACGCTAGTTCGCAAAGACAGATGTATCCCTATATTTATTGCAACGTTATTTACAAGAGCCAAGATATGGAAGCAGCCCAAGTGTCCATCGATAGATGAATGGATAAAGAAGAAGTGGTATTTGGGGCGCCTGGGTGGCTCAGTCGGTTAAGCGTCCGACTTCGGCTCAGGTCATGGTCTCACGGTCCGTGAGTTCGAGCCCCGCGTCGGGCTCTGTGCTGACAGCTCAGGGCCTGGAGCCTGTTTCGGATTCTGGGTCTCCCTCTCTCTGACCTTTCCCCGTTCATGCTCTGTCTCTCTCTGTCTCAAAAATAAATAAACGTTAAAAAAATATTTTGTAAAAAAGAAGTGGTATTTATATACAATGGAAAATTAATAAAAAAAGAACGAGATCTTGCCATTTGCAACAACATGGATGGACCTAGAGGGTATTATGCTAAGTGAAATAAGTCAGACAGAAAAAGACAAATACTGTATGATTTCACTCCTATGTGGAATTTAAGAAACAAAACAAACCAAAAAAGAGGCAAACAAATAAGCAAACAAAAAGACTCTTAAATACTAAGAACAATCTGGCAGCTGCCAGAGGGAAGGTGGGCGGGAGGATGGGATGAAATAAAGGAGATTAAGAAGCACAAGTCTCTAGTTACAAAAGAAATAAGTCACGAGATGAAAAGTACAGCCTAGGGAATGTGGCCAATAAGATGATAATAATGTTGGGGGCGCCTGGGTGGCTCAGTCGGTTAGGCGTCCGACTTCAGGTTCAGATCATGATCTTGCAGTTTGTAAGTTCGAGCCCCGCCCTGGGCTCTGTGCTGACAGCTCAGAGCCTGGAGCCTGTTTCAGATTCTGTGTTTCCCTCTCTCTCTCTCTGTCCCTCCCCTGCTCACACTCTGTCTCTCTCTCAAAAATAAATAAACATTAAAAAAATAAAAAATTAAGATGGTAATAACATTGTTTGGTGACAGATGGCGACCACTCTTACTGTGATCACTGAATAATGTATAGAATTGTTGAATCCCTATATTGTACACCTGAAACTAATGTAACCTTGTATGTTAATTATACTTCAATTACAAAAATTCATTGAGCTGTAAAGTTATGGTTTGTGCACATTTCAGGGTGTACGATTCACTTCGATATAATGTTAAAAAAAGAAAAAAAAAAAAAGCTGATTGACTTCCCGGCCAACAACAGCTCTGGAATTGGGGGACGTCCCCAGGGGACAGGCAGCCCTCCAGGCCAGGCTCACATCACAGAGTCTTTGTCCTTTCCTGGATTTGGGTTGGTAATTCTTCACTCTTTTGTTAGCTCTCTGATGCCTTCAAGTGGATGTTTTTCATATTCCAGCTGGCTTTTGGTCTCCTCAGCAGGAGAGATGGGCTAAATCACCTAGCCTACTATTGCCAGGAGAAGTTACCAGAAGGTAAAAACTACCCCCGTAGTTTTCTCCCGTCTGGAGAATGTGGGGTGGGACTGAGAATTCTAAGCTTCTACTCATGGCTTGGTCTTTCTGGTGACCAGCCCCCAACCAGGAGCCCACCAGGCATTGTCTCATTAGAACAAAAGATACTCCCAACACCCAGAATGTTCCCAGGGATTTACGAGCTCTGCCTCAGGAACCAGGGTCAATAATACCTAACATTAGAACAAAAGATGTTCCTAGGGCTTTTTTTTTTTAATGTTTATTTATTTTTTGAGAGAGAGACACACACACACAGAGTGTGAGCAGGAGAGGGGCAGAGAGAGAAAGAGATACAGAATCCGAAGCAGGCTCCAGGCTCTGAGCTGTCAGCACAGAGCCCGATGCGGGTCTCCACCTCACAAATCGTGAGATCATGACCTGAGCTGAAGTCACATCAGACACTCAACCAACTGAGCCATCCAGGTGCCCCAAAAGTACAAGGCATCTTTAAAAACACAAGTATTACTGTTTAAAAACGAAAAAATTTTCAAAATCCCATAAATTGCTTGACAGAAAATAGCCATGCTTCTACCGGTTAAAATAGGTTTTTAACTGAGCTCTATTTTCCTAAGAGTAGAACAAAGTTAGTCACTGAACACACCATCCACTTCACTCCCTGCCAGTCTAGCAGACGTCAGGGTCCGAGACCTGGGGGTGGGGGTGGTAGGGTGACAGTGTCTACGGATGGGCTTGAAAAAGTTCTTGACCCCCATAACACTGCAAAATATACACACATACACATTTACGTTTGGGGAAAGAAGGGGTTCACGGCTTCCATTAGATCCTTGAAATTATAAATACAGGAAAGCAAGGACCTTTCTAAGTCATGGGGTGGGACGCCATGAGACATGGAGGGAACATGAGGGCCAATCAGAAGAACCTGTTTGAATGAGATAGGGGTTCAGGTAGCAGAACTGTGGCGGCTGGTTAATATCACTACAGCCACGTTCACGGCTGAGCCCTCCAGACTGCTCACCCCCCTGCGGCTCCACATTTGCGCTGCTATGGAATATCTGAGACGGATAACAAGGGGCTAATTATGCATCAGGTCTAGGTTTAATGGAATAAACTGTTGTTTTAAGCATAAATTAGGGGGACAGCAGTGTGATGAAAGTTGCATGTTTGTTTCATGTCGAACTTTTAGAATTTTATAGCAGGAAGGATGAGAGGGTGTCTAAGTCACTCCCTCATGTTTCATGTGGAAAAAAAAAAAAACAGGATTAAGGAGGTGAAGTGATTTTCTCAAAATCCCTGTGTCTCCTGGCTCTCAGTCTGCAGCAGTTTTTCAACGCACTAACTACTCTCTCTTCTGATATACATGGGGGAGGGGGGAGGGCAACTTTTTAAAGAAAGGAATTCTGGGGCAAAATCATCTGTTTCTGGTAAAAAGGCAGGTAGCTCAGTCATTCAAGAGGAAGAACATTTGCGTGACTTGGGTTCCTTAAAATGTTCCAGTCTAAAAAACATCCCCTCCCACCACTTGGACGCGTTCAGATGCGAGGAAGGATGTTCCAGAAGGCCAGCTGTGACCCAGCGCTGAATAGAGGCTGCTTCCTCTGAAACACGAGGTCGTATCAAGCTGGGCAAATCTAAGAGCCAGAGCAGGCACCGAACCTTCCTGAATGTCAAAATCGTTCAGCTATTTTTAAAACGTTCGGACTTTTATTGGTTTAACAGCCGAGAGGGGATGAAAGGGGTAGAAAAAGCCTGAAGAAATTTGTAACTTAGATAAATGTTTTATGTACCCAGAGGGTTTTTGTTCAGTGCTATAGTGTCTGAAACTTACATGTGTCATGGGGCTGAATGCTGCCCCTGCCCCACTTTGTGTGTTGAAATCCTAATCTCCAGTTTGTCACAATGGCTGTGTTTGGAGATAGGGTCTTTAAAGAGATAGCTGAGTTAAAATGAGGTCATTAAGGTAGCCCATGATCCAGTATGACCGGTGCCCTTATAAGAAGAAATTGGGACACAGATTCACAGAGGAAAGCGCCGGTGAGGACACAGGGAGAAGATGTCCAGGAGCCAACCGTGTTGACTTGACCTTGGACTTCCAGCCTCCAGAACTGTGAAAAAATAAATTTCTGGTTTTTTTTTTTTTTTTTAATTTTTTTTTCAACGTTTTTAATTTATTTTTGGGACAGAGAGAGACAGAGCATGAACGGGGGAGGGGCAGAGAGAGAGGGAGACACAGAATCGGAAACAGGCTCCAGGCTCCGAGCCATCAGCCCAGAGCCCGACGTGGGGCTCGAACTCACGGACCGCGAGATCGTGACCTGGCTGAAGTCGGACGCTTAACCGACTGCGCCACCCAGGCGCCCCTAAATTTCTGGTTTTTGAGCTACCCAGCCTGTGGTATTTTGTTACGGCAGACAACATGCAAGCCTCATTTTGCACGAGAAGGCGAACTTCTTTGTATAATTCTACGGAAACCTTCTTTGCAAGGTATTGGTGAGGCACAAGACACTTCTCCCTTGGTTCGGTTCCTCCATTCCGGAGCTTTCTGGATCTGATTCCCACACAAGCCAGTGTGTTCCCGGCCTCTCTGCTTCTCCCATTCACTCTGAGTGTGCAATGCCGACAGTTTTTCAGATACTGGCGCTGAACTCCAAGAGGCACTGAGGCAAAGGTCTCTGTCTGTCTCCTGTGATCGCCGAGGCTCCGAACAGCGCTCTGCTGGCCCCTTACCATCCCCAAACCCTACTCAGGTTCTGCTGCAGGGATCTGTGGGGCCTCCCTCTCTTGGTGAGGCTGGAGGGGCCGGAGAGAGGGGCACAGACCTGGGCTTCAGAAGCGTGTGCGGTGGTAGTTCTCGGGCTCAGGGAGGAGCAGGACTGGAGACCTGTGAGCCCCTGACACACTTTCCTCCCTGCTCCGCCCAGCCGGGGGTCACCTCACTTCCCCTCGGCTTTCGACATCCAGAGAAGCCTCCCCAGCTGGCCGTACCAGCCCTGCCAACCCCCGTGGGGAGACTGTCTCCCATAGTGCAGTTTCCGCACTACGTTAGGTGCGGAAACTAGAGCAGTAAAGAAAAGCCCAGACCCATCTCGACGAAAACCCGCCGGGTGAGGGAAAATGGTTCAGAAAAGCAATTATGACAATACCATGGGCAGAGTGTTCCCATTCAGTGATGCCCGTGTCGGGGGCACAGAGGGGAGGGGTCTTGAACGCGAGACTGAAGTTAAGGAAAAGTTTTGAAGGGGTGATCGCAGAGCTGAGCTTTGAAAGCTGAACATCGCTGGCCAGGCGTGGAGAAGGAGCAAAGCACAGGTTACTGCAAAGGCTAAGAAAGGGGAGCCTGGATGGCTCAGTCGGTTAAGCGTCCTAGTCTTTTCTTCTTTTTAAGTTTATTTACTTATTTTTGAGAGAGAGTGAGAGAGAGCACACATACAAGCAGGGGAGGGGCAGAGAGAGAGAGAGAGAGAGAGAGAGAGAGAGAGAGAGAGAGAGAAACACAGAATCCAAGGCAGCCTCCAGGCTCTGAACGATTTCGGCTCAGGTCATGATCTCACAGTTTGTGAGTTCGAACCCTGCATCAGGCTCTGCACTGATAGTGAAGAGCCTGCTTGGGATTCTCTCTCTCTCTCTCTCTCTCTCTCTCTCTCTCTCAAAATAAATAAATAAAACTTAAAAAAAAAATAAAGAATGGGACCTGGGAGCCGTACTCCTGGATCCAGATCCAGTACTTAAGAACTAAATGACCTCGAGCAAGTTTCTCGACATCTCTTAGCCTCAGTTTTATCATCTATAAAATGGGAAATAATAACCACCTCATATTATTTTGAGAATCAAATGAAATAATGCATATTGCCTGCGAAAAAACATAGGTGCTCAAGAAATCATAAAGGGTTTCTAAAGAAATGAAACCAAGGACTCGTTACATAAATAGGGGAATGGCAGGGATGAGGCTAAAGAGGCAGCAGGGTCCGGATGATGCGGGGCTTGTGTGGTAAGTTAAAGAAGCTAGGACTTCACCCCGTAGGCCGTGGGGAGCCACTGAAAGCTGTGGGCAGGAGAAGAGCAGGACCAGATTGACATCTTAGCAACATCACTCTGGCCGCGCCAGGGAGGATGGCGGCAGGGAACAGAGAGACTTGCTTCGGTCCTGGGAAGGGTTGACCTAGGGACAGTTGGGGGGCAGATGGGCTTCAGAGTCGGGAGCCTGCCCTGTGCGGACGTGAGCATCTGAGAGGCATCAGCGTCAAGAGGGGCAAGAAAGCATTGCCCCTTTGGACTGCAGGGGGAGAAGGAGGCGAGCCTAGGGTTCCTTTCTCCCCACCCTCGCTGATGCTTGTTATCTCTTGTCTTGTTTGATAATAACCATCCAAACAGGTGTGAGGCGATGTCTCACATGGTTGGGGTTTGCATTTCCCTAATGATTAGTAATGTTGAGCGCCGTTTTAAAATTTGTTTAATTTTTTAACGCTTATTTTTGAGAGACAGAGTGTGAGCGGGGGAGGGGCAGAGAGCGGGAGACACAGAATCCGAAGCAGGCTCCAGGCTCTGAGCTGTCAGCACAGAGCCCGATGCGGTGCTTGAACTTGAGAACCGTGAGGTCATGACCTGAGCCGAAGTCGGACGCTTAAGTGACTGAGGTGCCCCGAGTGCCTTTTCAATGTCTGTCCTGTTGGAAAAAGGGCCGTTCGGGTCCCTTTGCCTTTTAAAAATTTAATTAGCTAATCAATTAACTAATTAATTAATTTTTTAATTTACATCTAAGTAAGTTAGCATATAGTGCAACAATGATTTCAGGAGTAGCTTCCAAGTGGTTCATCCCCTGTGTATACCACCGAGTGCTCCTCCCAACAAGCATCTTCCTTAGTGCCCCTTCCCCATTTAGCCCATCCCTCCTCCCACACCCCATCCAGCAACCCTCGGTGTGTTCTCCAAATTTATGAGTCTCTTACGTTTTGTCCCCTCCCTGTTTTTATATTCTTTTGGTTTCCTTTCCCTTTGCTTCCCTTCATCTGTTTTGTCTCTTAAATTCCACATACATGAGTGAAGTCATATGGTAATTGTGTCTGACTGCCAGTTCCATCCACGTGGCTGCAAATGATCGTTTTGCCACTTTTCACTGGGTTGTTTCTTTGCTGTTGACTTTTAGGAGTTCCCTACATATTTTGGAGGTTAACCCCTTACCAGAAATATGATTTCCAATCTCTCTCCCTCCATACATTGCCTTTTCATCTTGTTGATGGTTTCCTCGGTTGTGCGGAAGCTGTTTAGTTGAAGCTGCCTTTGTTTTTGGCGTATGAATAAACTCTCAGAACTGCTTTTGCCCTGAAGGCACTGGCCAACTCCACAGGGAGCTGCCGCAAAATGGAGCCATAGTTCTGCTCACAGGCCTCGAGCTTGAGAAGATCAGAAAAGCGTAAGTCCAAGGGACCCAACACGCATGCTCAGGGTAAGGTGACACCAGACTTAAACCCACGTTCTTTTGGCACAGGGGAAAGGTTCCTGGAAGGCAGTAAACCAAGCCCAGGCTTCCTGAGGAATAGAACACGGAATTCACACTTCAGGGGTGGTGCGCAGGTAGGAATTTGGCTGCAAGTGGTGTTGGCGCCCCAGGCATCTGGCAAGAGCGAATATCCCTTTGGAAACACAGAAGAGATCTGATTTCTCTGCATTCTCGCCAGTACTTGGTATTACCAGTATTTTTCGTGTTAGCCGGGCCATAAATGGTTAAGCGTATTGTTTGCATTTCCCTAATGGCTAAGGATGTTGAACATTTTATAACCTCTGGTGCAACACCTGTTCATGTATTTTGCCCATTTCTGAAGGGGATTATCTGGGGCGCTTTGTTTGCTTGTTTGTTTATTGCTGAATTCTTAGTATTTTCTAGATTCAAGTCCTTGGCCAGATATGCGCTTTACAAATGTTTTGTCCCAGTCTGCAACTAGTCTTAAGTCTGCAACATCTTAAGAGGGTCTTTTGTGGAGCAAAAATTTTAATTTTGATACAATTTAAAGCTATCAATTATTCTCTTTGGTGGATCCTGCTTTCGGTGTCAGGTCTAAGAACTTTTTGTCTAGACCAAGGTTCCTCAAAACTCAATTTTCTCAATTTTGAGAATGTGAGGTAAAAGTGAACACAGCAGCTCTGTGTCACTCATTTCTCACTTATCTGTGTAACCATGGTGATGACCCTTGGGCAGACTCAGAACAAAACTCCTGGAACATTCGCACAGCTGCCGGTGAGATGTTATTCCATATGCCCAAAGCAGAGGGTGAAGAGAAAGGCTGTCAGCATGTTTAAAATAAATGTAAGGATTGGGGCGCCTGGGTGGCTCAGTCGGTTAAGTGTCTGACTTCGGCCCAAGTCATGATCTCACAGTTCGTAAGTTCGAGCCCCGCGTCGGGTTCTGTGCTGACGGCTCGGAGCCTGGAGCCTGCTTCGGATTCTGTGTCTCCCTCTCTCTCTGCCCCTCCCCTGCTTGTCCTCTGTCTCTGTCTCTCTCTCTCAAAAATAAATAAACGTTAAAAAAAAGTTTATTAAAAAGAACTTTGGACCCCAAGACTCGGGTTGTATTCCCTGGGCCAGGACATCTCACATATGTTCCTGCTGTTTGCACATGGAGAAGGTGTGCCTGTGCTACTGTCCCCACAGAGAGATAAGAAAGCATGCATTTGACCTCTCTAGGCTTTGCTTATAAATATCTTTTTCCTGCTGTTCCTGCATTGTATCCTTTGCTGTAATAAATCTTAACCTGAAGTATAACTTTATGTGGGGTCCCGTGGGTTCTGCCAGTGCATGATGGACTAGCTGTGAGACCACTGAGACAGGGGGTTGTTTTTCTTAAAACTAAGAATTAAGTTTGTTTGCTTTTTAAATTAAAAAAGCATTTTTTAATGTTTATTTTTTGAGAGAGAGAGAGAGAGAGAGAGAGAGAGAGAGAGAGACTGAGTGGGAGTGGGAGAGGGACAGAGAGAGAGGGAGACACAGAATCCGAAGCAGGCTCCAGGCTCCGAGCTGTCAGCACACAGCCCGATGTGGGACTCGAACTCATGAAGCTGAGATCATGACCTGAGCAGAAGTCAGATCCTTAACCTATTGGAACACCCAGCCACCCCATTTTTTAAATGTTATTTATTTTGAGAGAGGGAGAGAGGAGAGAGAGAGAGAGAGAGAGAGAGAGAGAGAGAGAGAGAGAGAGAGAGTATGTGCACACATGTAAGTGGGAGAGGGGCAGAGAGCCAGGGAGAGAGAGAATCCCAAGCAGGATCCATGCTGTCAGCATGGAGCCCGATTCGGGGCTCAATCCCACAACAGTGAAATCATGATCTGAGCTGAAATCAGGAGTTGGACACTTAGCCAACTGAGCCATGCAGGCACCCCAAGAATTCAGCTTTTTAAATTGTTATAAGACTTCTAAAATCATCTATTTCATAACTGAGCAATTTTGGTAGTTTGTAGCTTTCAAGGAATTGGTCCATTTCATCCAATGGAGTCTGTGGGAATGGCCAATATTTTATTCTTTTTGGTTTTGTTTTCAGAGCATCTTCATGGAAATTATTTGACGTGATTTCTAACTGCGACCCTGTGTGGCAGGCAGGGCAGGCGTTACTATTGGCGTTGACAAAGAAACATAGTGCTCAGAAGTACCTGTTTCAGGACCACGTGGACAGAAAATTGCAAAGCTGATATTAGAGCCCAGGGCTCCTGGCTCCAAGCTTCTCTTCTGGCAATAAGGTCCCAACCATCACACCCACGTAATTCTGTTGCCTTCCATCCCTACCTCTCGGCTCTTTCTTAACTGGCTTTTTACTCTCTGCCTAACCTTCCCTTGTCATGCTTTTTCTTGATTGAATCCTATCTCTTAAAAGAATTTTTTTTAATGTTGATTTATTTTTGAGAGAGAGAGAGAGAAAAACAGAGTGTGAGCAGGGGAGGGGCAGAGAGAGAGGGAGACACAGAATCTGAAACAGGCTCTGGGCTCTGAGCCGTCAGCACAGAATCTGACGCGGGGCTTGAACTCATGAATGGAGAGATCATGACCTGAGCCGAAGCTGGATGCTTAACCGACTGAGCCACCCAGGTGTCCCTAGAGACTTTTTTTGATGGTCACAACTGGAAGAGTGCTACTCACATCTAGTGGGAAGAGGCCAGGGACGCTGCTAAATATCCCACCGATGTCAAGACAGCCCTGTCCAGAACAAAGAATGATCTGGTCCAAATGTCAGTAGTCGGTAGTAGTCAGCCAAGGTTGAGACACTCTGCTCTCATCCTATGCCCAGGGAGGCCTTGTCTGACTCCTAGCTGGCTCTTTGTACGTGACGCAGTTATGCCAGGCCACCAAGGCTGCAATGCTTTGAATTTGTGGTGGACGACTTGTCAATCGGTGGCTTTGTGGGCTACAAGGAGGACAGTGGCTTCCTGCCACGTGGCCCTAAGATAGGACTCTAGATCCCTTTGGATTTTCACATTGAATCCATGGAGATGGAATTATTTTGCCAATGTCTCAGGGTTGGGTTTCAGGTCCCACACCCTGGCTGGGTGATGGCCTCATCCGCACTTACAGAGTGTGCTGGTCTGAGACTTCAGTGGAAGGTTGGGGGTGGCAGGGTCGTGGTGCTGATGGTGGTGGCTTCTTCCCCCAAGCACTGGAAATCTACTGCCTGTCCGTCATCAACTCCAGGGTGCCCATGTTCTCACAGGTGGCACTTGTGGCTGTCATTCTTACGTGTGCTTTGGAATGACCTCACTGGGTACAACTTAGATGAGGAGGTAACCTCTGGAGCTTCTGGTGATGGTTTTGACCAGGGTGACAATGGCTGGAAAATCGTCCACACGGATGCCCTCCTCTCCCATCCATACCGTGGTCTGCTCTGTGCTATGCTGGTCACGGGTGCCCAGTTCCTGACCTCTGGGCATTGGTGAGATGATAAGAATTAATTGGGGGTTTCTCAAGGGGTAGAACTAAGTAGGTCATCTACTTAGTAGAAGGTTTGCAGATCTTCTCTTCTTTCGAAGATGAGGGGCAGACCTAAGGGGTGGGGTGGCTCTAGAGAGGATGCGTATATTCTACGTTAGGGTTTCTGGACAACAGAATTGGGGGTAGATTGCTTTGCTGCAGGCGTTGGGTCTGGAAGAAAGGGGACTGATTCCTCTACGATGTACCGGAAGAGGGACAGGTGAGACCTACACAGGCTTTTTGCTGCTTCCCTACCAGCACTGTTATCATGGTGCTGCTGGGCCTCCTCAGTGTGTATCGTCATGAGGCCATTGACTCGGTGCCATCTTGTATGTCCTGACCTGCTGTATCTCTGGCTATGTGTCTAGCCACTTCTACTGGCAGACTGGGGTTGGATGTTGGGTGTGGGACGTCACCCTCACCACTGGTCTCTTCTCTGGAAGAGAAGTCCCTCTCCGACTGCCTTGGCCATGTCCCATAAATCTTGATACGTTCCATTTTCAGTGCAATGTGATTTATTCCTTTGAGAGTTCCTCTTTGACACGTGGATTATTGTGTGTGTCCATGTGTTGGAGAATTTCCTGCTATCTTTCTGTTACTGATTTCTAGTTTGATTCTATTGTGATCAAAGGTCACACTCTGTATGATTTCAATTCTTTTGAATTTGTTGAAATTTGTTTTATGACCCAGGACATAGTCTATCTTGGTGAATGCCCCAGGTGCACTTGAAAAGAATGAGTATTCTGCTGTTCTTGGGTGGAGTGGTTCTATAAATATCAATTAGGTCCTTCTGAATGACAGTGTTGTTCTATATCCTTGCCGGTTTTCTCACTAGTAATTCTGTCTACTGTTGAGACAGTGGTGTTAAAAAACCTCAACTATAATTCTGGATTGGCCTATTTCTCTTTTCAGTTCTATCAACTTTGCTTCATGTATATTGGAATTCTGTTGTTTGGTCCACACTCATTTAGGACCGCTATGCCTTCTTGGTGAATAGATCCTTTTACCAGTATGTGATGTCCTTCTCTATCCTTCGCAATTTTCATTGCTCTGAAGTTTACTTCATCTGTTATCAACATAGCCACTACTGTTTTCTACTGACTGATGTTTGCATAGTGTATCTTTATCCTTTTACTTTCAATCTACATATATCTTTATATTTGAAGTGAGTTTCTTATCTACAGTACATAGTTGGATTGTGTTGTTTTTAAGTGACCAAAAGGCCACCTGGAGCTCCACCCCTTTAAAAAAAATTTATTTGTTTATTTATTTTTGAGGGAGAGAGAGACACAGAGCGTGAGTGGGGGAGAGACAGAGAGAGAAGGAGACACAGAATCTGAAACAGGCTCCAGGCTCTGAGCTGTCAGCACAGAGCCTGATGCGGGGCTCAAACTCACAGACGGTGAGATCTTGACCTGAGCAGAAGTCAGACGCTTAACTGACTGAGCCACCCAGGTGCCCTGGAGCTCGACCCTTTGATTCTCCTGGTTTAGCAATTCCAGAGCACAGAACGTGCCTCTCTCCTGGTAGCTCCAACAGCCTTCCCAAGGAGGCCTCTCATTGGCCTTGGCCCCACTCGGTTTTTATTTTAATTTTTTTTAAGTTTATTTATTTATTTTGAGAGAGAGAGAGAGAGAGAGAGAGAGAGAGAGAGAGAGATCACATGCAGGTGAAGGGCAGAGAGAAGGAGAAACAGAATCCCAAGCAGGCTCCCAGCCCTCAGCTCAGAGCCCGATGTGGGGCTCAAACCCATTAACCATGAGATCATGACCTAAGCAGAAGCCAGGAGTCAGACCCTTAACTGACTGAGCCACCCAGATGCCCATCACTCTTTGTTTTTAACTAGTGCATCCATACCATTTACATTTAATGTAATTTTGGTATGTTAGGGTTTAAGTTTGCCATTTTATTATTTCTTTTCTGGTTTTCGTTCCTCTGTTTCCCTTTTCATGCTTTTCTCTGGGTTTCCTGAACATTTCTTAGAATTCCTTTCTGATTTATCTATACTGATTTGGAGTATATTTCTGTAGTGTAAGTGCTTGACATTAAACTTTCGATTGCCGGGGCACCCATTGCAAAGACATCCAGCTCAAATTAACATACTGCCAGGTGGATTGCATAGTTACCAGCAAAACAACCAGGAAGGGACGAGGCCACCCCCACCCATGAAGTTTCCCTTTTAGAAAGCGCTGAGTAACATAGATAACCGGCCACTTGAGTGATCTCATTTCTCCTTTCCCGTGGCCCAATTCCTGCTCTTATGCCATAAATTTGCCAATAAAGAGCCTACCTGTGAAACCCTAGGTACCCCACCCTCAGACCCTAATGAAGGCAGAGCCCCAGGTCCTCTCTCTCCCTCCCTCTCAACCCATGACCTCATGTGTGGCCCTTGGCTGTGCCAGGTTCCCTCCAGGACTTGTATTAAACCTTGTTCTTCAGAGTTCCCTAATGGTTTTGCTGAAGTACATCCCCAAATCACAGTAAGAACAACAGGGCTGGTCCAGCCACAACACCGGCTCTGGTGGTGGTGGAAGGGGGATGTCTACGGGGCTCTGGCATTCCTAACCAAGAACATTACTATCAACAGGCTGGGACTGAAGTAACAATCTCTTTCTATGGTAGTTTTTGCAGTGGTTGCCCTGGGTGTTATACATACATAACTTACTACAACAGCCTACTGGTGTGAAAACACTTAACCATATTATCTCCATTTAGGTCTCTTTACCCCCCACCCCCATTTATAGTTGCCTTACATATTTCTTTCGCATACAATGAGAACCGCATCAGGTGATGATGTTATTATGCTTGTTGCCTTATCTATTAAGCAGAATTTCAAAAAGTCAAGAGAAGGATAATCTATTATGTTTGGCCATCATTTTACCATTATCATTGTTCTTTCTTAATTCCTGATGTTCCACATTTCTTCTTCTATCATGTCCTTTCAGTTTGAAGAACTTCTTCTACTCATTCTTTTAGGGTAGGTTTCTTAGTTCTCCTTCACCTGCAAGTGTAAGTGTCTTTTCTCTTCATTCCTAAAGGATATTTTTGCTGGATATTGAATCCTGGGTTGACAGGTCTTTTTTGTTTGGACTTGAAAATGTTGTGTTACTTCTTTCTGGCTTCCACGGCTTTTGGGGGGAATCTGCTGTCATTTGAGTCATACCATTAGGTAACAGACTGTTTCTTTCAAGAAACATCATAGCTGCTTTCAAGATTTTTTGTCTTGAGTTTTCAAAAGTTTGTGTCCTCTTTTCATTTCTTGAATTTGTAGGTTTCTCTCTTTTGCCAAATTTGGGGAAATATCAACCATTATTTCTTTTAATATTTTTTCTGCCCCCCTCTCTCTTCTTCTGGGACTCCAATGACATGAATGGTAGATCTTTTGTTATTGTCCCACAGGTCCCAAAGAGTCTGTGGTTTTTTGTTTGTTTTTTTTTTCAGTCCATTTTCTCTATTGTTCAGTTTGGGTACTTTCTATCAATCAATCTTCATTTGCTGATTCTTGTGTCCCTCAGTCCTGTTATTGAGACTGTTTAGTGAGTTTTTAATTTTGGTTATTGTATTTTTCAGTTCTAAAACATCCATTCGATTCCTCTTAATATCTTTAACTTCTTTGCTAAGATCCCACCCAGGATACAACATTACATTTCATTGTTATTTCTCAGGTTCCTCTTGGATGTGACAGCTTTTCTGACTTTCCTTGGTGTTGATGACCTTGGCAGTTTTGAGGAATCAGGTATTTGGTACAGTGTCCTCACTGGGATTTTTCTGGTGTTTTCTCTTGATTAGATTGGAGTTATGGGTTTGGGGGACAAAGACCGTGATGGAGGTAAAGGGCCATTGTCATCACGTCTGGAGGGTACATACTGCATACTGTCAGCAAGCCTGATCACTTGATGTTGACCTTCGTTGCCTGGCTGGGGCGGGGTCTGTCGGGCTCCTCCTGTGCAAAGCCATCTGCACTTCACCCCTCATCTCAAACTGTACTCTTCGGAAGGAAGTCACTGTGTACAGCTAATATAATTTGTTTCCTTTGTCTTTGTTTTGTTTTGTTTTTTGTTTCCTTTTTTTTTTTTACACTTACATCATATCATGTTTTCCTCTTCCAAATTCTGGCTTATTAGAGGAATTAATCTTTTCTGGGCCCATATTTTTCCAAACATTTCATTTTGTTCACTACCCCAATAGAAAGCATTTATGCAGCAAAGATGAAAGGCATGATTCGAGAGACTATTTCTTTTAATAATTCCATGGACTCAAAACCACTGTCCTACCTCAGCCTTTAAATATTAGACTAGCCATTTTTAGGAAAAGCCAAAAAATCCTATGCAGCTGTAAGAACAATGGAATTCTTCTGAATGCTTCTGTTTGTTTCTGGGAAAGTTACCAGAAGAAATGGAATCATTTTCATTTTCTCTGGAAAGTTTTGGTTTTTTTTAATGTTTATTTTTTGAGAGAGAGTGTGTGAGCAGGAGAGGGGCAGAGAGAGAGGGGCACAGAGGATCTAAGCAGGCTCCGCACCTAACGTGGGGGTTCAACTCATGAACCGCGAGACCATGACCTGAGCCAAAGTTGGACGCTCAACTCAATGGACTGAGCCACCCAGGTGCCCCTGGAAAGTTTATTTTAAAAGAAACTTGGATCTTACACATGACTTCCTCACGAATCTCCTAAATTCCAAAAAGGGAAGCACACCTGTTCATGTTGTATTTGTCCTCTTGACACGGAGAGGGCTATTTTCGGATGGCACAGGATGGCAGAACGGTCTGGGCTTTGTGTTGACTTCACAGCATGCGGAGACCTGTGACATTATCATCTTGAGTCCCCATATGTCCACGCCATAGGACCTGAAGCATAATGTTGCCCTTTTATATTCCTAAAGACCACCCTAAGTTTTGGTTCTGCTTTTATGACATATTTATCAGAACTGTAACTTGATGTTGAGTTTCTGGACATGAGTAATTATTAAGAGGAAATTCGACTTTTGCTACCAAATGGTTCCAGGAATACATCGCAGAGGAAAAGGGGGGCTGTCTAAAATGAGGTTATTGTTAGAATATGATCTGTATTCAGGAGGCCCTGCACAGTCCCTGGCATCATGGTAATCTGAGTGACTGTCACTGACTCCCACTTATCCACCTTAGTGGTTATATGAGAGTTTTGAAAAAGAGCGATGAGGCAGTAGCTTTAGCAGATAGGAAGACAACTTATAAAGAAAAATTGCTGGGGCGCCTGAGCGGCTCAGTTGGTTAAACGTCTGAACAGTTCGTGAGTTTGAGCTCCGAGTCAGGCAGGCTCTGCAGCCCGGAGCCTGGAAGCTTCCTCGGACTCTTTCTGCTCTTCCTCTACTCACGATGCGCTGTCTCTCTCTCTCAAAAATAAACATTAAAATTTTTTTTAATTAAAAAGAAAAAAGAAAAATAGCTAAAATAATTACGTACCGGAGAAGGTGCACACATGAAACAGAGATTCAAGAAAAAGACCCACATTCAAACGGGAATTGAACCCTTAACAAAAGTAGCATTTCAAAATAGCCGAGACAAGGTAGTTTTGTGCTGAGAGGTGATGGGGGAGGGGAGAGCCAGACCTTTATCTTGATAGGTCCTTACTTCACAGGAAATTTCACATGGAACCAAGATTTTATCATAAAACAATACGACTCTGAAAGCAGTGGCAAGGGGGATTAACATTTCAACAACTCTGGAGTGGGGTGGGTGTTTTAATGGGAAAAATTCAGAAGTTATAAAATAAAAATGTAGTAATCTTCACTGGGTATTAACACAAGCTCAACACAAATGACCAGTCTGGAAGGATGCTACAACACGACTGACACGCAAAGGGAGAATGCCTTCAGTGAACGCAGAACTTCTGCAAAGGGCCAAAGACAAAGATGAGCAGAATCAAATGCAAGAGGCAGTGAACACAGGGAAAGACGCCCAACCGAAACGTCAATCACTTCCCACCCACCAGACTGAAATAAGTGAGAATTCCAGGGCTGAGAAGTTCGAGGCCACAGGGACCGGGCACCTTCCTGAGGCTGGTGTGTCATCTTCAGTACGTGACCCTCCTCCCCACTCCCAGGATGGCTCCTGCGCCTGAAGGTGGCACCTCCAGGACCCTCGAGAAGAAAGGGGGGTGAGGCAGGCAGGGAAAAGGCAAAAGGTTTCTGCTCCAGCCCACCTGCCCCAATCCTTTAATGAGTTTTCATGGAAGCCTGGTTCCGCCTACAGCTCATTTGCTGGCTGCACAGGGGTACGGTAAAGTTACTTTCAACTTTCCTCATAGAAAATGCGTGAATCCTAAGCTTACTCCTTGTGGATCTTCACACAGTGAACACATCCATTTGAACAGCATCCGGAACAGAGTACAAACAGCCTCCTTACATGTCCCCATGTGCTCCCTCTGAGTCACTAGAGGTTTTTTTTCCTTAAGTTTAATCTGAGAGAGAGAGAGAGAGAGAGAGAGCACGCACACGTGGGTGTGGGGAGGGGCTGAGAGAGAGAGAGAGAGAGAGAGAGAGAATTCCAAGTAGGCTCCAGCTGTCAGCAACAGAGCCCAACTCAGGCTCAAACTGACAAACCGTGAGATCATGACTTGAGCCAAAACCAAGAGTTGGATGCTTAACCGACTGAGTCACCCAAGCACCCCTAGCAGGTATTTTTAATGGGTACATTCTCAAGTGTGACCAAAATAGGGTTCACTAAAAAAGAGAAGGAGAATATAAGTAACCAGCCACCTGTCACACGCATCATTTTATAAATTCACCCAAAGGCCACTTTTGCCCTTCGATTTTCTCCCCAAATCTTTCATTCTCGGTCTAAGACATGTTCTGGTTCTTTAAGAGAGAAAGGTTGGTATTTACATTTGCTGTGACCACGAGCAAGCTTGGCCCTGAAGCAGGAACTTTCTGCAGCAGTAGACTCGCAGGTGAATGCAGTGAGAAGGTGCCCGTGGGAGGACGGCCTGGTCCCTGAGCGTGGAGACATCTGTGAATATGGAGACTTTCCAGAAAACCATCAGGGACCCCATCCCACGAGTGAGATGAATATGGGGATAATTTGCACTTCCACCTGTATCTTTAAAAAAATTTTTTTTTAATGTTTATTTATTTTTGAGAGAGAGAGGGAGACACAGAATCTGAAGCAGCCTCCAGGCTCTGAGCTGTCAGCACAGAGCCCAATGCAGGGCTCGAACTCACGGACTGTGAGATCATGACCTGAGCTGAAGTCGCACACTTAACCGCCTGAGCCACCCAGGTGCCCCCCACCTGTATATTTTAGAAGTGAGAAAACCCCAAAATAAATGTGACCAGATCTTAGATCAGAGGTCAGAATTTATTCAGTATTACAGTATCCGTATTGGAGAGAACACCTCATTATGAATACAGACAACTTTCACGACGGGGGGCGGGGGAGGGCTCCCATCCTACTGAATGCTGGAACATTTCTCTTGCAGAGAATCCTGATCTGGGGAGGCGTCTGCCAGTATTCTAGTACCACACGGAATCGGCTCGTTCACAAACAACAGGAACTCTACAGACGCAATAAATGTGAGGGCTTTCAGGGAAGCAGAGCTCATTCAACGTCAGAGAATTCACACTGGAGAAAAACCACATGTGCGTAATGGCTGTGAAAATGCTTTGAGAAGCTCAGAGCTAATTAGACATCTGGGATCTCAGAGCAGGGAGGTGCTCTGCGAGCATAATGGGTGAGGGAGAGCCTTCAACCCGAGCTCGTCCTTAGACGACGTCAGCTAGCTTAGTGGGGACATGAGTTGGTCACGTGTGATGAATATAAAGAACTATCTAGGGGAAGCGCGGAGCGTATTGAACACGAGATCATTCATCCTTGGGAGAAAAGCCTGTGAGTATAATCAATGTGGAAAGTCATTTAGGGATCATGCAGCCTTTTCTTGTCACTGGAGAATTCACGGGAAAGACACTCTTGTGCTGTACAGACTGTGGGAGGGTGTTTAATCCGTAATCAGGCTAATTCATACTGGAGAAAAAACCTTGATTACCAAGAGGGAAGAAAAGCCTTCAGTTCTTTTCCTTACTGGATTTCAGAGAAACCCTTGCAATGTATGGGGCAACTGGGGGCGGGGCGGGGAAGTCAGCATTTACTAAGTATATCACATTGAAGCATCAGTCACATCAAAGGAGGGGGTTAAACTTTTTGTTTCATCCACCCCTGAGCTTTCGTTCTTTTCTCTGATTATGTCAGGAATTGTTTTTGTCTTTAGTAACGTATTTTCCTAATAGTACCATTGCTTCTATATGCTTGGCTTATAATTCTACTAGGCATTCCGTACACTTCTGCTAAATGAATGAAGTAACACAGCAGACAAACACCAGGGTTGGCCTGGTTTTGGCCCCCGGTGGGGAGGATGCCCGCGGTACACAGGCTTAGTGGCACAACAAGGCTTAGTGGCACAATCTGCCGGTCACAAATTCGAATGTCATCGCGACACATCCGTGTTTGGGCCCCATTCATTCGATGACTTTCCATGGGCCACACCTCTACTACTGATGATCTGGAGATGCCAAACGGATGACCTCTTCAAGTTCTGAACGTCTGAGGAGGACACCCCTTTATCTTTCTTGTGTATCTGAAACTGGAAATCGAAAGAGGAAGGCCTAGAGTTCTTGAGTTCAACTTCTTGAATTCAGCTTCCCTTTCATAAGGGAAGGAAGGACCATACATTTTCTTGCAGTGTGTTGAAGAAGCACACCCCGGCCCCAGCCCCACAGCTCGATCAAAGTTGGGGCAGAAGAAAGTTTCATCTAGTTCTTAGCAGCCCACTGCTTCCCTCCTCTCAAGCTAACTCACATGAGCCCCAGATGAAGCTCCAATGTTTCCTAAAGACATCCTTGCCTCTCACTATCTTTACTCTGCAACTGAGCAGAAGAGATTCAGACCTTGTGCATTTCGGGCTCCTAGCTTTGCCGAGAAGACAGGAAGAAATGGTGGAGAAAGAGGGACAGGTGAAGAGACAGAGTGAAGAGCGTGGGGGGCAGGGGACAGCGCCCACACACAGGGAAGGGCCACAATTCAGGCCACCTTGTTCCTCAGAGGATCTAAAATGCCAGTAGGGCTGGCAGGAGGGTTCGCTAAAATGCCTAGTTTCCCCCCAGTTTAGTTTCAGTTGCCATAAGCCCCTCCCAGCTAGTACTTGGCACTTAGAAAATCCTGCTGTGCACCCTGGCCTCCTGCAGAAGTGATCTGACCCACTGCCATTTGCCCGTTCAAGCTCGCCGCTCCCTCCACGTGCTTTCCATGGCTTTCTGGCCCATGCTTAGGCTCTCCCTCTCTCCCTCCACTGAACTTGTTCATCCCCAAATTCATCACTGAGCCTCATTTTAGAAGAAGACTCATCGCCATGTATCTAGATCTTTCCTGAGTCTATCTTTCCTCATTTGTGTCCAACAGGCCCTGGGATTTGGGACTAAGCGCTAGAATTGCTCTGTAGGCTGTGAGAAATCTTGACCTGTATTTCCTACCACGTAAGTACGTTTTCCACTGGCTAAGTTTGGGGTGGGTTTCCATTTGGATCTAAACCAAGAACCATGGTGCTCAAAGGAGTTGGTGACGGGCGGGTTCAGAAGACTGCTCTACTGGTTAAGAATGCCTTAGTTCCAAATAGCAGAAATCTGCTTAGAAAATAAGGACACTTAATTAATATATCAATAAGACTGGAAGCCGGTGGTTCCAGGATAGGTATAGTGGCTCAACGGTATCATCAAGGACCCAGGCTCTTTTTGTCTGTCTGCTAGGCCAACCTTGGTATGTTGGCTTTTTCCTTTGGTCTGGTTGCCTCGGGGTCTCAAGATGGCGGCTACAGTCCTAAGCATCATGTCCTCCGACATCCACGTTCAAGGCAGGAAGGAGGGACAGGCCTCTTCACCATCCTCCCTTTAATCAAAAAGCAAATTTCTTCCCAGAAGGTCCTCAAGCCATTTCCTCATAAATTTTTATTCGCAGAACTAAGTCACATGCCCACCTCAAAGCCACCTGACAGCCAAGGGAGTAAGTAACGGGCTTGCTGCCATAACACACACGGCCAGGCTGGGCCAGGGGACCAGAAGGCACTGGGGTACCCTGGGGCTGACTTCCTCCTCGGCCTCTCACAGGTCTTGGCTCTGCTCTGGTGAGTCCCTCCTTTCTCCCCTCACCAGTAACAGGCTCGTGGTTCCCTCCACGCTCAGTACGTTCTCTCGTGTCACAGCCTGTTTCTCTTCTATGTCCCGAGTTTCTTCTTCAGTTTAATCCTGGCTAGCACATGGGTCCATCCGGGCCCTACTGGCCCTCCCGACATCCTGTCACGCACTGTGACGATACTGTCTGATTTTTTGGTGCCAATGTCCCCAAAGGGGAATCTGATTGGTCTAACTGGCATTCCTTGAATTTTTGAGCCAGCCAGGGGACTTTGAATGTCATTGGCCAGCCTCTACTGGGTCCTGGTCCGATGACCTGTCGGGGGGAGGGGCGAGGAAGCAGGGTCATGTGATACAACACAGCCCCCAGGCGGCAGCGTCCCTGAGAAGGGACGCGGGGCAAGGCCGGTTCGGTGGCACCGAAGAGCGTGGATCGTGGGTTTGCGGAGCCCGGAGCAACGCTGTGCGAAGATTCAGTCACTCTGTGAAGAGAGAGGCCACAAGGGAGAACACGGAAGCCCCGGACACACGAGTGAAGAGGCCATTTTGGACATTTTGGCCCCACTCCGGCGGATGCCACACGAAGAGGAGGAATCCAGCTGGCAGACAGAACCAAGGCCCCTGAACTCGGGCCACAGTCTAGCCACCTTAGCCAAATGCAGCCACCTGGGCCGCTCCAGCTGAGGCCCGGACACGGCTGCGCAGACCTAACTCATTCCTGCTCTAGAGGCTCGGCCTGCTTCCCTGACTCGCAGTATCGAGAGCAGAATCATAGATTCTTGTGTCTGTGTGACTTGCATGTCTCCCCAAATCCCCAAAGCAGAAATTCCAGTGACTGCCGGCAGGAAGTGGGAGGTCTCTCGCGAACGTGGCTGTCACTGGCATCGGGAGGTTCAGTACCTACTAGACTTGGTCTCTTAGAGGCCATTTTCTGGCTCTGACAGGCTGCAGAAGGGATTGTGGACGGAGGGTCACTTCGATGTAGCCACACAACAGGGGCAGAAAGCGGGCTGGCGATTCCAGTGACGCAAGGAACAATCCCACAACGGGCCACATAGAACCTTAAGGCACAGAGGGGCAGACCCGGATTTGAGCCTCTGCCCCTCCACTTAGCAGCTGCATGCTGTTGGGTGAATTATTTAACCTCTCTAAGTTCCTTTCTTCATTCTAGCACCAGGACAGGAACATCCTATTTCCCAGGGCTGTTGGGGGGTCACGAGAGACATTGTGCCTGAAGCCCTTGGCAGTGTGGGCACTGGATGCAGGGTGGCCGCTGTTACCCTGAGAGCCTCACGTTCGTGCCCAGTGTCTCCGAGGCCCAGTGAGGAGAACCGGCTGCTGAGCAAGCGACCAAGAGCCTGGCTTGGCCTTTCTGGAAGCGGGGCTCCACTGGTGTCCTCCACGGGGTGGGGGGCAGCAGGGAAACGGGGGGCCTTTACGTATCATGAAGCCCTTTATGGCTTTCTTTCTAGACCTGGTTTCTCGAGCGTTTTCTAGAAGCCTCTGGAGCAGCTTCGCCAGTTCCCCGGGAGCGGCGAGCTTAGAGTCACCTGCCCCTCCAGCGCCCTGCACCCCCAATGCCTTCACTTGATTAGCTATTTCCATCCCTTCTACCTGCCTGCATGAATTTCTATCTGGTCGAGCACTGGGATGGTCATCAGGGGAGTAATTTCAGAGAGTACTCCAGAGACCCACTGGAAATCTGGAAATGACATTCCAGCTCCAAGCTTCCAAGCCTGGAGACCCCTGGCGGCGGCTGCGCTCCCGCCCCGGGACAATCGCGTGAGCGCAAAGGCCCCTGGCAACAGATAGAGGGGTGGCCGGCAAGGGCCCTCCCTTTCTTTTTCTTTCTCTCCTTAGCCCTCAGTGGCGTGCTCACATCTCCACTGGCTTCGGGGTCCAGCAGTTTAGCAGCAGCCCGGGCTCCCAGGAGATGCGGGTTCCATGAGCACGGCCAGCATCTGGGACTAGCTCTTACGATCTGGCCAACAACATTTCTAACTTACTAGCTTTAAACGAAAGCAGAAGAGAGCTCCGAGGCTGTACGAAACCCTGCATGTGCACACAGGGTTTGTCCCTTGTCCACGGGGGAGGCAGGGACTCTGCAGCTAACGAAAGAAAAAGGGCGCTGTGTGCGTCCTGTGCTTGAGACCCAGGCCTTCGCCATATGCCAAGGGGAGGAGGCACTCATTGGGGGTAGGGGGGCTCGGAGGAGGGGGTACTTCAGGACGGTCACTAACATCCGTTCTGTTACCTTCACGAACTCCCTGGCTGCCGGTAACTACGGGAGCACCTGCCTGCTCCACGCCGGGTGAATCCTTACTACGTGCCAGGTGCTAAGCCAGGCACCGTGAACACAGAGCTGCTTCAGACATAGGCCTTGCCCTCAAAGAGCTACAAGTTCATATTTGAGAGCTGGTCCCTACGCCTGCCGTACTTAACCAGGACACTGCGCGGACAGCTTCACGACCATACCCGTTTCTTGCTTGTTCCCTGCCTCCCCCTCCCAACGGCACTCCCAGGCAGCGGCAGAGGCAACGGGGATGAAGCAACGGCCAGCTTCCGGGTATCGGGGCGAATGTGGCAAGGCTGCCTGCGGTTGGGGGGGTGGGGGGAAGGGGGTGGCGGCAAGGACGAGGTCACCTTCCTCCTGACTGAGCCGGCCACCGTCCCAGAGAAGGCAGGCCACGTCTTCAGTCACAGGTGTGCCTCCACCCACGACCTCGCTGAGCGGCGAGCCCGTCCTCTTGGACCGTAGCGTCCACAGCCACAGCCAGTCTCCACCCCAAGTCCTGCGGTGCTCAGAGGAGCCACGGAGAATATCAAGGATGAGACGTGGTTCTTCCTCACAGAGCTTCCTTTAAGTCTGTTTGAGAAGGAGAAGGCCTAGAAAGGTCATGAAGGCCTAGAACACTGCGTGAGTGCTGGCTAGGGCGTTTTGTGGGCCGTGAATTCTTATGCGAGCACAGAGCAGGGAGTCTAACTGCAGGCCTGCAGAGTCCCGGGAGGGCTTCAGGGAAGAGGCGGGCTTTGGGCCAGGACAGGAGGGTGGGCAAATTCAGAGCACTGGGGAGGCCTGCCCTCCGGGGGGACCCGTGACATGGGCCTTGACCACGGGCGCTCAGAATGCAGCTGGCCCATCACCCCTTCGCGAAAGAAAGGCTTCAAGCCGCAGCGCCTTCTCTCGCTCAGCCATCACCAGAGGAGACAGCCAGAGGCCGGGAGGTTGGTGCAGTCACAGAGCTTTGTTTCTTGGAAATGGGGACCTTGGTGTTTGTTTTGTTGTTTTTTTTTAAGTTTATTTATTTTGAGAGAGAGAGAGCGCGAGCACAAGCGGGGGAGGGGCAGAGAGCGAGGGGGAGAGAAGCCCAAGCAGCTCCCTGCTGTCAGCACGGACTCAACACGGGGCTCTCACACAACCGTGAGCTCATGACCTGAGCTGAAACCAAGAGTCAGACGCTTAACCGACTGAGCCACCCGGGTGCCCGCCCCATGGAAATGGGGACTTGTGACAGTTTCATTTCCTATGGTGTCATCACGGTATGAGGCCAGGACTGAGGACATCCTGTCGACTCCAACACTCAGCCTTCCTGCCACAGCAGAACCACGGGGCCACCCTCGAAGCGGGTGCTGCCGCTCCCGAGAGGCTTTACACTGATAAAGGCATTGCTTTGGGAAACCACGAAGCCCAAACCTCGCTCCGCTGGGAGGATACGCGTGGCCGCGCATCTGGGCAGGATTCCGGCAGGATGTCAAAGAATTCGTACAGAGGAAATCTCTGACTATTATTATGAATAAGAGAAAATTTCCATTCATTTTCTAATCCATCCCAGAGAGAGTCTCTGTGAATGGCAGCCACGGAGGAAAACCCTCAGGAGGAGGCGAGCAGCTCTCAGAGACGAGAAAGTCACAGGGGAGGGGCGCGCGGGACACATTGAGCCCAAGCCACGTCAGCCCAACCTCCCGGGTGTCACGCGGGAGAAACTGGCCTCTGCGAGCAGAGGAGCGATGCTCTGAGAAAGCACAGACCTCGCCCTACAGCAGATGAGCCCTTCAGGAGCTAAATCTTTCAAATGTGGTGAATCGAGGGCCATGATCATCTGAGGAGAAGTCAGCCTTTCTTCATCCCCCTAAGATCCTGGCTGGCGCTCCTCGGAATGAGGGAGCTCACGGGGGCCCGCAGGGGGCTGCCGCATGGAAAATGTTCATATCAGAGAAAACCACCATGAAAGGAATCTAGAGGGGCGCCTGGGGGGGTTGAGTCGGTTAAGCATCCAACTTCGGCTCATGTCATGATCTCGAGGTCCGTGAGTTTGAGCCCCGAGTCGGGCTCTGTGCTGGCAGCTCAGAGCCTGGAGCCTGCGTCAGACTCTGTGTCTCCCTCCCTCTCTCTACCTCTTCCCTGCTTGTGCTTTCTCCAAAATAAATAAATAAACATTAAAAAGAAAGAAAGAAAGAAAGAAAGAAAGAAAGAAAGAAAGAAAGAAAGAAAGAAAGAAAGAAAGAAAGAAAGGAAGAAAGAAACCTAGAGAAGGATTTGGCTGGAACTTGAACTTTTAGCCCCAGTGGTGGGACCACAGACCATCTATCTGTAAGGAATGCAGACACCTGTAGGACTGTTTGCTCAGGGTTAGTCGCGCATGTGTTGTCCTTGGGGTCCACAACGCTGAGCAGAAGAGAAGAACCAGGGCTCTGGGGCTCCGTGTTTCTGGGCCTTTCCACATGGCTGCGATGTTTCCTCATCGCCCCTCCTCCTTCCTGGCCATTCAGTCAAGGGTGGTGTCACCTTTTCTGTTCTTGCCGTGGCCTCATGAGGGTGTGGCTGGCAGCCTGCCTTCACATAAGCCCCACCTGTCCCTGGTGTCATCCGGCAGGCAGGAGGCCACTTGTCCACTGGTGACTATCATCACACGTACCACCACCGGTGAATGCATCCCAGAGGCGCTGCTGTGACTGGTTCACTCGTCCCTCCATCCATCCAGCCACGCTACGGGCACCCTTTCTGCATCCCGTCTGTGCTGTGCCTGGTGCTATTACCCGTGCTGGGGATAAAGGACACGGGACGGGGAGGTGTCAGTGACAAGCGGTGTGGGTGACCGTGGGGAAAGGAGAAGGGAATCAGGAAAAGGGTAGTGCCTCGGAGATAGCGGGGGGTGGGGGGGTGCCTCGGGA
The DNA here is from genome assembly GCF_028018385.1 of Neofelis nebulosa. Lineage (NCBI taxonomy): Eukaryota > Metazoa > Chordata > Mammalia > Carnivora > Felidae > Neofelis > Neofelis nebulosa. The sequence continues at coordinate 8,063,465 of NC_080799.1, forward strand.
GAGTGCGCAGGGGAGACGGAGGCACAGGTCTGACTTCGTGACTGCCGGCCGCCGGCCAGGCTAGCATTCGACTTCTCGGAGCAGCCCTGCAAGCCCGGTACCGTCAGCACCACCTTGTAAATAAGGAAAATGAGGCACGGGCACAGCCGGGAAGTGGCAGAGCCGGGGTCTGACACCAGGGGTGTCCCGCTCCTCGCGCCTCTGTCTCCCCGCCGCCACAGGCAGTCAGCTGCCCTTCAGCACTGCATCTTCCTCGGACTGCGTTTCCACAGACACAGGGGACCGGAGCGGTACCTGGTGACCTGGGGGGAGGGGGACGGAAGGAGGGACGAGGACTGGCGTCTGCAGACTCTACTTCAGGGAACAGGGAAAGGCACACTCGCTCACTCCTTCATCCATCCAGCGAACTCGGACGGAGCCCCACGGAGCCCCAGGCGCCGGGGATGCCAGTGAGCAAGACGGACGTGGCCCCGGCCCTCACGTTGCTTCCGTTCGTTCTAGGGGGCGGTGGACGATTCAGCACGCTATGGGTTTTGGAAGGGAAGCACGCGGAAGCACAGAGGAGAATCGCGTAGCCCAGACTCGCAGGGCCGTGAGTGACTTCTGGGAAGAAGCAACGGGCCGGCCAAACCCGAAAGAGGAAGCATCAGCCTGGGGTGCAGAGAGGAACACGCGGGAAGGTGTGCCGTGAGATGGAGCAGAGGCGCGCGAAGGCCGCCAGCGTAGTGTGTGCGAGCCAACAGCGCGGGAGGACCGAGGACGATGGGAAACCGTGAAGGGGGGTAAGCGTGGAGATGACCCCAGGAGGCTGGTGGTTCACCCCTTTTCTGGGCAGCCCCAGGCTGCGACAGCGAGGAGAGAGCTGTCCGAGGATTCCGAGGATTCAGGCAGATGTGGCGAAACAGTGACTTCTGTCCTTCTGCCCCTCGTGGACCAAGAAGGTTTCCAAGAGATGCAGTGAGCAGTAGGAGCCATAAATCGAGGACTGACTGCGGTGCCTTCGACGGGAGCCGGCAGCTGCCAGCTCTGGACCCAAGCAGAAAGCACAGGACGTGCATGAGCAAACACCCCCCTCCTGTGGCCGAGAGAGGTATTGCCATCGTCCTGTCTTGGTTCCCACCCTGAAAGGCAGGTAAGATGAAGTCCCGGAGGCAGGTAGCTGTGGCCCCCAGGAGGTTCCCCGCCTGTTTTTTGCTCTTTTTTTAGAGAAATCTGAATACTGGACAAACTGTGTATGGAGGCTTAGAAACAGATGCTGCAAGGACAGTCAATGTTACAGATGACTAATTTTCTTCTTTTCTTCATTTTGTTCAGATGTATTTAACATTTTCTGTCACAGGGGCGCCTGGGTGGCTGTCGGTTAAGTGTCCAACTTCAGCTCAGGTCATGATCTCACGGCTCAAGCGCCGCGTCGGGCTCTGTGCTGACAGCTCAGAGCCTGAAGCCTGTTTCAGATTCTGTGTCTCCCTCTCTCTCTGCCCCTCCCCTACGCTTGCTCTCTCTCTCTCAAAAATAAATAAAGATTAAAAAAATAAAAATAAAAAGTTCTGTTACAGACATGTATTACTTTTGTTGAGAAGAGAGTAAGTGTATTATCACTTTTTTGAAAAGGCAGAAGGACAGAGAAAAGTGGCCCAAGAGGGGGCTGAAGTGGAGACTGGGTGGCCGAGGTGACAGTGGAGGGGCTGGGGGACAAGCCGCTGCCCAGGCTAGCTCCCTGTGCCCTTCCACGCCCGGGGAGCACTAACCCCACTGGCTGCAGGGCCACACCAAAGCCCGTGTTTGGGGACGGGGCCTCCTGAAGGAGTGGCCGACTTGGAGTGGTCCAGGGTCCTCTCCCGTGCGGGCTGATGCCGACTGAGGGCTGGGTCTGCCCAGAAACTGTGGCCACGCATGTTCCATGTATGGGGTCTCTGCACAACATTTCTGACTCGGAACAAGGCACTCACCTGGCCTGCAGTGTGGGTCACTTTTGTCACTGTCATGGCTGCTGCTTCTCTCTCCTGCTTGAAATTCTTTTTTTGGGCGGGGCAGCTGCTTGGCCTCCCATCTGAAGGTTCCCTAATGCTGGTCTAAGGTACTGGAACATTCCGAGGTGTCTCCCAGCTCTGGTACCTGTGAAGTCACCTGTGGGTTCTGCTTTCAGCAAGTTCCCGACATGAGCTGAACGCCTCATCCTTACTCCTCGGGCCACCGTCTGTAATTACCTGTGGAAAATCCAAATATTACCTGTTTGCTCTGCAGAGAAAGGCCGTGGAAGTAAAACACACCTGCCATGGGGGATGGATTGAATAAAGGATGACATATGATACAGCAATGATAAATAAAGTTATAGAAAATTACTGATCATCCATTTTTTTCTTCCAAATTTTTATTTAAATTCCAGTTAGTTAATGATCATATATTTTTTATATTTTAATTAAAAAATTTTTTTTAACGTTTATTTATTTTTGACAGTGAGAGAGACAGAGCATGAGTGGGGGAGGGACAGAGAAAGAGAGAGGGAGACACAGAATCCAAAGCAGGCTCCAGGCTCCTAGCTGTCAGCACAGAGCCCGATGCGGGGCTCGAACCCATAAACCGTGAGATCATGACTTGAGCCAAAGTTGGATGTTCAACCGATGGAGCCACCCTGGGGCCCCAATCGTGTATTTTTTAAAAAGGTTATGAGGGGACCCTGGGGGGCTCAGTCAGTTAAGCGTCTTGACTTCGGCTCAGGTCATGATCTCATCTGGAGACCCAGGGGCCTCTTGTACCAGCGAGTGATGACCATTAGATGCCTGACCCTAGAAAGGTTCCGAGGGTCAGGGAGGAGTCGCTGGGGTGCCAAGGAGGCCGGGAGGTCACTTGGGGACACAGACCAGCAGCTGCTTACCAGCCAGTCCACGAGCATTTCAATACCTGAACACCCCCCATCCATCCATTCTGGTGGGCACCAGAGGAATGTCATGCAGGAGTCTGGCCTCCTCTAATACCGTGTCCCACGGATCCCAATGGTGACAGGAGACTCTAGAAGCTGTCCAGTGTGTCACTTATTTCAGTGTGGGAGCTTTTCAATGAAACCACACTTCCACAGGACGGGGCGTGATGTTCTCCTGACGTGGCCGTCCACTGCGTCCAAATCTGTGAAGTCCCCTCTCCGTCCCTCCTGCTCAGGCAAAGATCAGGACGCGCCGCCGATCGAAAGCAGCAGCCCCCTAGCGGTGGTATTTGGCTTTGCAATGAGCACGTAAGAGTCCCGGTACAAAGCAACGTGCTGAGTTCTGAGAATTGGGGGCAAATGAACGGTGATGTCATGCCTCTTCTCTGAAGTAAGGGACAGGAGTGCGTCCAGCCCCTCCACCCTGCCTGCTTCTCCTTCTGGCTGGGATGGATGCTTTGTTGGGTCGTTCTCTTTGATTCCCAACTGCCTGCCTTTCCCCAGAGCAGGCCTCCCTTCCATACACCCAGGGTGGCTGGATCTGCTGGGTTCCCTTCAAATGTTGAGTAGAGGCTACATGATGGAAAGAAGAAAGGTGCTATTACCGTCAATAAAGGTCTCCATGAGCCATACCATGGAGTGCCATGTAGCTAAAATGCTACCACACCAGAATTCAAAACAGCCCAATAGCGTGTCCATCTTCAGGAAATGGAAGGCCACACCGCTGTGGTTGGGGCACTGGGGGATGACCTGACATTCTCTGCTGTGCTCCAATGACCTCAGGACCTCGCTGAGTCCTGGACTTGAGGTCTCATGCCAGGTGGATGATCACACTCAACTCCCAGCACAGGTCTGGACGCTGTGTGTTTTGTCCTGCTTTTCAACACAGGAGTGCCCAGGAAAAACATCAAAGACTCTGACCTGCTCCCCAGGGGATGCCGCCTCCTACCACTGGTGCAGAGCTCCCAAGATCCACGTTCGAACTGGGGCTCAAGTGTGCTGATTCCCCTGCTGGGCGTGGGGAGCCGTCTCCCCCTGGCAAACCTCCTGTCCTGGAGACCAGTAAGAACAGTGGGAGCTCTAAAGGAAATAAAGGTAGTTACTTGCTTTTCTTTTTTTTTTTTTAAGATAATGTTTTGTTAGACCTTTTCCTCCAGTGTATTTTTTAAAAAAGATTTTATTTAAGTAATCTCCACGCCCAACACGGGGCTTGAACTTACAACGCTGAGATCAAGAGTCACACGTCTCCCAACTGAGCCAGCCAGGCACCCCTCTTTTTAATTTTTTTAATGTTTATTTTTGAGAGAGAGAGACACACACATACAGAGCATGAGTGGGGTAGGGGGAGAGAGAGGGAGACACAGAATCTGAAGCAGGCTCCAGGCTCCAAGCTGGCAGCACGGAGCCCGACATGGGGCTCAAACTCATTTACTGCAAGATCATGACCTGAGCCAAAGTCGGATACTTAACTGACTGAGCCACCCAGGCGCCCCCCAGAAGTTCCAGTTTTTCTGAATCCAACCTAACTTCTCCCCAGTGGCTTCTAGTTGAGCTGAGCAGTTCTCACTCAGGGTTTCTCACGAGGGTGAAGCCAAGGCGTCTGCTGAGCTGGAGAATTTTCCAAACTTTGCATTTAGTTGTCTCCAGAGATAACAAGTTTTCTAAAAACAGTCTTTGCTGGCCTTTCAGCAAGAAGGTATACAGAAGGGATACGGTGAAGTCCTTCCTTTGAAGTTTCAAGAACACAGCAGCTAAGGAGCTCTGGGATTGGGCAGTTCAGCCAGAAATGTGAAACATGCACGTGACTGTGTGTTGTGATAGAAGAATATGTCTTTTAGTTTCCATAGAGAATGATTCGAATTTCAGTGGTTTAAATAATGACTTAAACGATGCACATCTTGGTAAGAATGAGAATCAGAATGTCAGGAAAAACAAACAAACAAACCTAGGAAATGCTCCTATGTTTCATTCCATCAAGTGATTGAACTTGATCCTCAAAGGTACCAGGAAGAGAGAAGAGGAACACAGAGACACGGTGTAGGGTCAAAACAGACGTGGCCTTCATTTTCTTTTGGAAGACCTACCCCTCCCTATCTTCAGAAGTTAGTTCTCTCTTCTACCCGCTGGCCTGGGTCATTTTCTCACTGGAACCCTCCACACGACTTCCACCTCCTCTTGGTCGCCCAGGGGTGCCTCCCCGCCCCAGCCCTACTGCCTCTGGGCAGAATGGCCAAGAGCTGCTCAAGCACCAGCAGCTCCAGGATGGGCAACTTGCAGACTGTCCCTGTGTCCGCAGTCACCGGCGGGGGCTCCTAGACCCATCGCAGAATCGGGTGGGGTCCCGAGCCTCCCGGGTCTAGAACTCTCTGAAGTGCGGACAGGCCAGCTCCTGGCTGGGAGGCTGATTACCTGGCAGCATAGTCTTTCCCCTACGAGTGGTCCTGTTTCCACCTTCATGGTCAGAATTCTGTCCTGCTTCTGAAGGATCCCGAGGCACTGGGACACAGCCCCCAGTCACTGCTGTGGTCATTCTGGACTGGAGAAGTCCCCAAGGAGGCTCACTTGTGCCGTGGGAGGGTTCGTTTCAGACAAACTCTCCCTGAGCATCTTATTTAAGAAACTTTCTGAAACACAATAGAATTAAATAAAACCCCTTGATTATGGTCCTTTTCAATATCACTACAGAGAATAAAACAGTACGACACCCTCTCTAGTATCCTTCACCCAGTTTGCATAGCTCTTTATTTTCTGCTATTCTTGTCTCCCCTCGCTGGCCACACTGGGTATCTTCCAGGCGAATCTCAGACATCATTTAACTCGTAAAATCTGCAGTATGTGTCTCTAAGACACTTTTCCTTTTTAAAGCATAACCCTAACAGCTGAACTTTTTAAACAGTGACTCATATCGCCCATCAATGTTCACATTTCCCGGATTTTTAAAAATTGCACAATTGGTTGTTACACCCATGATCCGAATAAAGTTTAGAGGTTGTATTTGGCTGATGAGTCTCATCTATAGGTCCACTTCCCTCGTTTTTCAAAAAGATTATTTTTTAATCTTGTAATTTGTTAAAAGAGTTTCAGCTGCCTGTTCTTACAACGAAATGCCACTTAACAGACGTTTGGGCGCCAGTTCTGTGCCAGGTACGGCGCTCCGTGCTCGAAAGGGAAGCGTGAGCACACAGACAAGGGCCTGACCCTCGCTCTGGGGCAAATCGTGGACTCTCTCTGGGCTTCGGTCCCTCCTTCTCTAGCAGAAGACACTGGACTAACTGCTCCCCCGAGGCCACGCTCTCATGCCGCTCTCATCGCTACGACCCACTGCGCGACCCTCCGCACCACGTCTGACAGCTACCTTCCCCTGAGCCAGGGCCGACACCTCGCCTTGCGGCCGCCCTCCTGCCTGGGCTCCCGAAAGCCGAGGCAAAGCCTTCTCTGTCGGAAGGGCGGGTGTGGCTGCGACCCCCGAGCTCTCTCCGACCGCGGGGGCGAGTAACGGTCGCAACTCGGACCTCGCGCACTGGCCCGGCTCCCCCCACCCCCTCAACTACAATTCCCAGAGGCCTCTTCGGCGAGCCGTTCATCGCGGAGACGGGCCGGGCTCGTGGGCTCTACAACCGCCGGCGGTCTGGGCCTGAGGAACAGTCCCCACAGCTTCCAAACAGGTCACGTGTCCCTGCCACCCAGGCCTTGGTCTTGGGTCCGAGGAGACGGAGCCCTTACGCCGGAGAGAGGCCATGGAAAGACAGAACTACAGTTCCCAGAGGGCCCCGGGTGCACTCCGCTTCCGGTCGCGCGGCACCGAACCGGTAGCACCGAACTGTTGCTAAAGGAGACAAATCCCGAGTATTTGAGCTCCTGAAGCCCGTGAACAGAGGAGCGAGAGACAGAGAAGAGGGATAGAGGAGGAAAGGAGAATCGGAAACTTGGTTATGAAGCAACGGCAGGGAGCAGCTCCCTGCCTGTTTACCTTTTCCACGGACGCTCAGGGCCGGAGCGAGCCTCGCACAGCCCTCCGGGAAATGCAGGCGACGCTGCACTTAGGCCTATGGGAACCGTAGTCGTTGATTAACGGTCACTACGTTGAGCACCTGCGAAAAACCCGGCAAGCTGAACGTAGTGGCAGAGGGAGGCTTGAGTCGCCTTCTTCCTTCTTGTCCACCCAAACACAAAATTTACCTCCTACACAGTTACAGAACCTGTCCCGTTTTCAATGCCGTATTTCAGACATTCCGCATTTCCTAGTCGACCTGCCCCCAGTCATGTTCCCCTAAGTCTAGTCTCTACGGCCACCAAAATAATTGTCCCTGTTCTGCTTAGGGCTCTTCAGCAGCTAATAGAATCAAGTCCGGGTCCATGCTCCTTGACCGACATATATATTTGACCTAACTTACTGTCTTACGCTAGCTTCCTCATACGTAAGAACCATTCTTTTTAGGGGGCGCCTGGGTGGCTCAGTCTGTTGAGCCTCCAATTCTTGATTTGAGTTCAGGTCATGATCCCAGGATCATAGGATCGAGTCCCGTGTGGGGGCCTGCTTAACATTCTCTCTCTCCTTCTGCCCCTCTCCCCTGCTCGCGCTCTCTCTCTCTCTCTCTCTCTCTCTCTCTCAAAAAAAGGACCATTCTATTTAGATTGTTCATCTCATTTGTGATTGATACCTTAAACCATTGTCACTGCTTTTTTTTAAAGTTTGTATATTTATTTTGAGAGAGAGAGAGGGAGAGAGGAATCCCAAGCAGGCTCTGAGCTGTTAGCCTGGAGCTGGATGCAGGGTTCTAACCCACGAACCCTTAGGTCATTACCTGAGCCGAAACCGAGAGTTGGAGGTTTAACAGACTGAGCCACCCAGGCACCCTGTCACTTTTTTTTTTTTTTAATGCAAAGCACAACTTCCTGCTTTTAACCGTTGCACCCCCAAAAAGGGCGCTAAATTCCAAGTGTAGTTGGATTTGCAAAATATTCTTGAAATGTACTTGAAATAGGTTTCTATAAGTAGAAACCAAGTCACTAAATACTTTGATAAAATCAGAATTTTATTCCTCTGGACAAAATATTTCATTACATGATATGGGTAACACACACGTGGGTGTTTTCCAGGCCTCGTAAAGTCACACAAAAGAGGGAAAAAAGGATAGTTCTGTATAAACTCCACAAAACTCCAGTTAGACAAAATGCAACACAGGTGAGTTATTTTTATTTTACATAGCACTTTGAACGTCTGAAAACTAAAATTATGCTCCCATCCAAAGACCTGCTTAAGTGTGAGGTAAATCTGCACTGAGGCTTTAGAGGAAGGAGGCATACTTTTTAAAGCTATCAGGAGGCCTAGATACGAATGAACCGTAGAGTGCAGGAAGACAGATGAGGTGTTGCTCACATCAAAGCACGGAGAACTTTCCTTTTGAAGTGGGAATACTTGGCAGACACAACATTTCCATTGGCTTTTAACTTTGGTAGGAAGAATGGCCAGTATCATAAATGTAGAGAATTATTTAACTGATAAAGCAGTTTCGAAGTCACATCAAAAACATGTAATCTGTTACCGTTTCAAAAGCAGAGGAGTTTCCTCCCTCCTCGCTAATTTAATTCCTTTGGATTTGGTTTTTAAAACGGGATCCTTCATTTGTTGCTTGAGGAAAGAATACATCTGTTGAGAAAGTATCAGCCAAGGCCAAGATAGTCCCAACCATCAGGTGGGGAAGGCTAAAGTCAAGACCTAGAAGACATAGTTCAGCATAATTTTCTTAAGTGGTACAAACAGATACTTTTTTAATGGGTATCTTTTTTTTTTTTTTTTTAAACTCTTGTACGTCTTCGGTTGCCGGCAAATCTCTACTCTTTGTTCTAACAATTTCGCCTACCCTTTGGATACAAGGGTCTTCTGCCGTTCCACAAAAAGTATACTGATCTCCAGCAGCTTCCCTGAGCAATTTCCAGATGTGGACACTCAGGGTGTGATAGGAGTGACTCACGCATAGCCTTCTTTGCAAGCTACAGCTTCAGTACTATCCCATCGTTGACTGGTGTCAGGAAATCTAAGGCTAAGTTCTCTCTGCAACATACTTGCAAGCCACTTTCTGGGTGCCTGGGCTTCAAGAAAGGTTATTTGCCCTGGAGTGCTGTGCTTGTGGCTTCACTAGGTTGTCTCGGGGGTGACATCCTCTCCCTTGTTCACTGGTGGACTCATCTGTCCCGTTACCATGGGACAGGGGAGAGAGCAGGGGCGTGGGCGGGGTCCAGCTCTGTCCCTGTCCCTAACTTGCTGGGTCACCTCGGACTGGTCATTTGTCATCTCCCCTTACTCCCCACAAGCCTGCTCCTCTTCCGTTAATGCCGCAGCGAGCAGCATCTGGGGCGGGCTGAATTATGGCCCCCGAAGATCTCGGGTCCCAGTCCCTGGGACACATGCTGTTTCATGACATCTTCGCAGATGTGATTAAGTGAGGGATCTTTAGGTGGGCACTTCATGCAATTATAAGTGTCCTTATAACGAAGCGGCAGAGGGAGGCTTGAGTCAGATACAGAGAGGTATGTTCCGTGGGCCATGCCAGTCGTGCACTTGACAGGAGACGGCCGGGAGGGTGGCCAGTGACATGCTGACAGAGGTCAGGAAGGCAACCAGAGGACGCGCCCCAATAGTAGCACAAACACTGTCCGGACACCCTGACACTGCAAGGAAATGGACTAGAACCTTGAATTGATTAAATATTTATCCCAGAGACTGAACTAACCTGGAAACTTAGAATCAACTGTTTTTCTATGTCTTGTGATCTAAAAAAAACAGTTGATTCTCATTCTCCACGGCCCTTACATTCTGTAAAGTCACCATGCACACTGGGTTAGGGAATACCGAACCATCGCTTCTGGGTAAATACAGGGTTGTGTTCCTGTGCACCTCTGACCACACTTTCATCAGCCATCAACACGTAACCTTGTTTTATGGATGCTTCTGTTTACATTTCTTTTTACTTTATTTTTTATTCAAAAAATTTTTTGATGTTATTTTTTGAAACAGAAAGCACAAGCTGTGGAGGGGTAGAGAGGGAGACAGGAACCGAGGCGGGCTCCCCGCTGACAGCAGACAGCCCGATGCGGGGCTTGAACTCACGAGCGATGAGATCACAACCTCAGCTGAGGTCAGCCGCTTAGCTGACTGAGCCACCCAGGCGCCCCTATTATTTTTTATTTCAGAGAGAAAGAGAGTGTGAGAGCATGTGAGCAGGGGAGGGGGCGGAGGGACAGAGAGAATCTCAACCAGGCTCCGTGCTCAGCGTGGAGCCCAATGTGGGGCTTGATCCCACCACTCCGCAATCGTGACCTGAACGGAAATCAAGAGTCGGGCGCTCAACTGACTGCTCCGCCCAGGCGCCCCTGGACGCTTCTGTTTAAAGACACCTTATTTAATATGTGTTGTTGATTCACTGAACTTACAGCCGACAGCGCTATAACTCATGCTGGAATGAGGCTCATCTAAAGTACTTGTTTCGTCTGTAAGGCACATCGCAGCCTTTCTACGCTTAGGAACACCAGCCAGTGCTTCAGCACCACGTCCGGGGGTCATTTTAAACAGCGAAACCACTCACGAAAAGCACACAAATGTGAAAATATGGCGCTAAACAGGCTGTGACAGGGACACCCGTTTACAGCATGACAGCTGAAACAAGAAGGCAGAGCGTGGCCTTGATCAGCCTCCACTGGAAACGCGTGTGCCTGGGGGTCAGATTTTTTGCCACTCTGAATAATGGTGAAAGCGCTTTGAGTGTTGGTCCGGGGGTTACAAATACATTTCAGCCAGTAGGCAATCTGCAAATGCAGAACCCATGAATGAGGATCAACTGTACCTTTCTCTGGCCTCAAGTGTGGTCCAGGTCTCCCCATTATCTAGGAGGATGGGAGCGTGGGCTTTAGACCAATTACAGAAAATCCAGAATCCGTAACTTTCCCCCATATCTAAGGTGCAGTACTTAATTTCTGAACTCAACCTCGCCACTATCTAGAGGAACAGAATGGCAGTTCCACGAGGGTGGAGATTTTTATGTTTTGTTCAAGCTGTACGTGGTCGGCGGCTAGAACAGTGTAACATGACAAGTCGGTATTTGTTGAGTGAATTAAGGAACGAAAATCCCATTCAAACCAACACACACGAACGAAACTACTATTGTATCGTTTGGCTCGGACAGTTATAATTCCTCTTGACGTCTAGGAAGAGGAAAGAAAGACACCTCAGCTTTCCGGCTCTTGGAGAGATCTGGGGCAAAGGAATCAGCATTCGACAATAGGATTTTCTCAACCGAACGGAGGATAGAGAACGAACGGTAGGAGTCAACTCCCTGGTAGACCGGTACCTTAGAGCAGACAAGGAAAAGCTCTTCTACGGCCACGGGGAGGACACATCAATAGCTGGACGAGATTCTAGATGTGCACTGGGAAATGAGCTGACCCCATCTGCAACGCGGAAGAGTGTGGATGAAGGCTGGTCACGTGATGATCGACATCTCCTCCCGGTCTCTGGTTTCAGACACTGAATTGACTATGCTCTTTAAATACTTTATGAACTCCACCCTGAGCTCTTCAGGGTCATCCTCCAGGTTCGAGTGCACCAGCTTCAGCTTGTTCAAGGGGGGTGCTTAAGGAGGAAACAATGTAATTAGGCATGAGCTTTGAACCAGGGGCCGTTTCTAGCTCCCGCTGACCCGAGTCTTAACAGGAGCCAATTTGTTTAACTTTCTAGGGTCCAAAAATAAAGGTGGGTTTTGCCTGCCATGATTTAACAGATGAAGGTTCTACCGATGCACTCACCATAGTGCTTGGCATATAACAGGTGCTCAATAAATAATGCCACCACACTGCCACCTGGCGTCCACTTCCAGGTCCCCTTTGTTCTTACACCAGAAAGGAAGAGATTTCTGAATATTGCGAGTCATTTTCCATGAGCATTTTGTCACCTCTGTAATGGTGTGTGTTACATGCTAACGGGAGTTTTTCTGGAGAAAAGACCAGTCAGGAAAGAATGTCCCTAGTAGTACTGATGAGTGGCTAAAACCAGGTTTCCCCCCTGTTGGTGTCTGCCTGCTTTTAAAGTGTCTCTTTCCTGGCCTGGATGCTATGACGGACAGATCGTCTAAGCTGGGGATGCCAATTTACATGGTAGGAAAAACAAATGCCTAGGGCACATCAGGTACTCAATAATTGCACGTAGCAGCTGGTTTCAAAGACCCAGAACAATATACAAGTGACCAGAACATTCAAGACAAGAGCGGGAAAGAGAATTCCAGCCTCCTTACACAAAGACAGGTTTCCTTTATCACTTCCGGAGCCTGGTTTGTGGTGTGCGATCAACAGACACTGAGTGTCCTGTAGGAGCTGCTGCTGGACGAAGCAGGAATACCACATGTCGATTTCCTTCAGGTGGCTTGGGGTGTCGGCATTGAAGACGATCACCACCCCGTGGGAATCCTTCATCAGGGCTGGCCAGCAAGACTCGAACCTGCAAGGCAAGCACTGGATTCAGAGCGGATGTTAGGTGCTTCTGGTTTCTACCTGTGGGACTTTAAAAATAATGTCTTGGGCGCCTGGGTGGCTCAGTCGGTTAAGCGCCCCACTTTGGATCAGGTCACGATCTCGCGGTTCATGAGTCTGAGCCCCACGTGGGGCTCTGTGCTGACAGCTCACAGCCTGGAGCCCGCTTTGGGTTCCGTGTCTCCCTCTCTCTCTGCCCCTCCCCTGCTCACGCTCTCTCTCTCTCTCTCAAAGATAAGTAAACATCAAAAAAATTTATAAAAATAACGTCTTCGTGTTAATTGACAGATGACTTCTCATTGTGTCATAACCCGATCCTTAAAGTTCTCAAGAGCGGTGCCCATCACCAAATAATCGATCAAGCCCCTAATACATGCTAGGGAGTGTGCTGGGCCCGGGTCCAGGGTGCTTGGCGGGCAGCTGGGTTTTGAGCCATTTGATGAAGCAAACCCTCTTCAAAGGAAACGTACGTACTTGGGGTCACCGCCACAATCCCATAGCTCAAATTCACACGCCGTGCCTTTGTCGTCGCTGGTGACGTGCGGGTTCTCAAATTCCAGGATCCTAAGAAATAAAAACAGAGGCAGCATCTCTACTTTGGGCACGTTATACTTGTGGGATGCCACCGTCACCCAGAGAAGCGGGGGGCCCTCGGGGAGACAGATCTGTCGGGGCTCACCTTACTCCCTGGGTCGGATTGTATTCGGTGATGTCAGAAGATTCTGTCAGGAAGTTGGCCAAAACGGTTTTTCCACTCTGTGGAAGTGAAAATGATAAAAGGGCTGTGCTGAAGGGCAGGAAAGTAACCACAAGCGAGCCTCCAGTAGCCGGCTTGGAACCGGGCGTGGTGGCCGCCACGGATTGCCACGGCAGAGGGCTCTCTCTGCTTGGGGGGAGCTCGCTGCCTTACTGTACGTGGTGGGCACGGCCTGCCCCGGGACCCGGGGTGCATGGGGTTCTAATGCCGTCTCTGCCGCTGGGTGACCTTACCCACACTGACGTCCCTGGCTGGCTCTCCGTTAACTTGTCTGAGAACAGAAGGGAATTGTTAGCGTGAGTCTGTCTGCTGCCACGTTCCTCTCTGCATCAAGAAACCTCCCCTGAGGCCCAGAAAGGGGAAGGGAGTTCCTCAAGGTCACAGAGAAGTTCAAAGGCAGAGCTGGGTCCCTCAGTGGCTGGCCGTGCCACACCGTCACACAGGGCCGTTCCTCTGTTCCTCCTTCTAGATGATACAAGTCCCACACGTGGCTAGTAACAAAACAGCCCTCCGGGGCCCTCCGCCCCAAACACCCATCCGTCTGTCCGCTCCATTCCCTCCCCAAAGGTAATGACTATGATCCGTCTTCAGGTATTTTCTATACATTTGTGCCATCCGTTTAACAAATATTGTATATGCTCGGATATAAGACAAGGGGTTTTTCTTCCCCCCAAATTATTCCTCAGAAGGGAATCTCTTACACTTGAGTCCTTGTAAAAATCTCTGAAATTAGGCCCTGCTCTCTCGGTTGTTTTATTTTGAACAATTGCTTGGCTAGAACAATTTCAATCAATGCCAGTTTGGGGGGCTTGTAGAAGTCACTTGAAAGAATCAGAAAAAGATGAGGGCTTCATACGGTGTTAGTAATTTTTCCCGAGCATGCAGCCTCACAAATTAAATGTCACTTAAAAATAACACAGTTGAGTGGTTATGTTTGGGGAGATTACGAATGTTTATCTATAGGATGAACACATGAAGCAAATGGCCCAATGTTGTAGGAATGGCTCTTCGGGCTGGAGTACATTTCCAGGAACAGGGTCATACACAGATTCAAAAAGTCCTTATATCCTAAACTACTCAGATGATGGGCTTTGGGATGTGTTTTAAAAGTGGCTCTGGTCATAAAATTAACTTGGGTGTCCAAGGTGCAGGAGAAGGGCTTGAATTTTAAAACTGTGTTGTGAGGCACGAGGGGCACCTGGGTGGCTCAGTTGGTTAAGCATCCAACTCTTGGTTTCGGCTCAGCTCTATCTCATGGTTCATGAGTTCGAGCCCCAAGTGGGGCTCTGCGCTTGGGATTCTCTCTCTCTCTCTGCCCCTTCCCTGCTCATGTGAATGCTCTCTCTCTCTCGCTCTCTCTCAAAATGAATAAATAAAACTTAAAAAAGAAAAAGCTATCATGAAAGGCAAGTATGGAATAAAACAGCATTTCCAAATTAATATGTATCTTAATGTTCCTTTAAATGTATACATAAGACATTATAAAGGTGTATTGATATATTTCGTCTATGTCCTTAAAGTGTATATACACGTTAGCCAAAACCAACTGATTGAGGGGAAGGATTCTTCTGGGAAAATGAAGAAGCTGCCTGTTTGGTATGTAAGGTATTTTTAAGTGTCTATCCTGCCAGGTGCTGTTGTAACACATACGATAAAATAGTCCTAAGTACTAGAATAAAAATCAAACAGGATGGTGCCCCTGAGTGGCTCAATTAGGTGTCCGACTCTTGGTTTCAGTTCAGGGCATGATCTTGAGGTTCGTGGGTTTGAGCCCTGCATCAGGCTCCATGCCGGCAGCATGGAGCCTGCCTAGGATTCTCTCTCACTCCCTCTCTCTCTCTGCCCCTCCCTGCTTGCTCTCTCAATTTGAAAAAAAATTTAAAAATCGGGGCATCTGGGTGGCTCAGTCGGTTGAGCGTCCGACTTCAGCTCAGGTCATGATCTCACGGTTTCCAAGTTTGAGCCCCGCATTGGGCTCTGTGATGACAGTTCAGAGCCTGGAGCCTGTTTCGGATTCTCTCTCTCTCTCTCTCTCTCTCTGCCCCTCCTCTGCTCAGGTTGTCTCTCTCTCTCTCAAAAATAAATAAACACTAGGGGCGCCTGGGTGGCGCAGTCGGTTAAGCGTCCGACTTCAGCCAGGTCATGATCTCACGGTCCGTGAGTTCGAGCCCCGCGTCAGGCTCTGGGCTGACGGCTCGGAGCCTGGAGCCTGTTTCCGATTCTGTGTCTCCCTCTCTTTCTGCCCCTCCCCCGTTCATGCTCTGTCTCTCTCTGTCCCAAAAATAAATAAAAAACGTTGAAAAAAAAAATAAATAAATAAACACTAAAAAAAATTTTAAAAAAATCAAACAGGATAACGTCATAGGGACTTTGGGTGGTCAGGGAAGGCTGAATGGGTATTTTTTGAGAGAGAGAGAGAGAGAGAGAGAGAGACAGAGTGTGAGCAGGGCAGGAGCAGAATGAGAGGGAGACACAGAATCTGAAGCAGGCTCCAGCCTCTGAGCTGTCAGCACAGAGCCCGACGCGGGGCTCGAACTCATGGACCGTGAGATCATGACCTGAGCCGAAGTCGGACGCTTAACCAACTGAGCCACCCAGGTGCCTCAAGCTATGCACACTGAAACAAATTTTTTTTTTTCTTTTGGTTTATTTTTGAGAGGGAGAGAGAGTGCGAGCAGGGGAGAGGCAGAGAGAGAGGGAGACAGAATCTGAAGCAGGCTCCAGGCTCCAGCTGACAGCTCAGAGCCTGACGGGACCAGGAGATCATGACCTGAGCAGAAGTCCAATGCTTACCCGATTGGTCCACCCAGGTGCCCTGCAAGCTACTGCACATTTTAAAGTTAATCACTGGACTGCCAAAGAAGCTGTTATCAATGCCCCATCAACGAATCCTAAAGTACTCATTTCCTTACAAGCATCCTCATGCTTCATGTTCCCAGTGTTCTAACCTTTTTGCATCCACTCTGATGGGCAAATGAGGGTCATCTTCTTGTTTTAATTTGTGTTCTTGTTAACTGTAGGCTGAATAGCTTCTTCTGCTTACTGGCCAGTTGTACTCATGTGCACAGACTCTGCTCGGTTTTCTGTTGAGTTCTCTTTACTGATTTGGAGACTTCCCTTGTGCTTGCGACCTATTCTTTCTTTGTAATGTATTTTGCAGATGTTTTCCCCAGGCTCAACTTCGCTGTCATTTCTTTTAAGGCTTCCTCAGTTTTGTGTTGTGCTTGAGGCGACTTTCCCTGTCTCAAGATGCATACCACATCTCTCCGTATATGCACATACTACAGTGATTCTCAACGCGGGGTCCCTGGACCAACAGCGTCAGTAAAAGGCAGATTCTGAGACCCCTCCCACACCCACTGAATCAAAACCCTAGGGCAGGACTGGCACGTTGTGTTTTTCACAAGTCCTCCAGGCCAATCGCGATGCGTGCAGGAGATGGAGACTATTCACTGGCCATTTCCACGTTGTTGTTGTTTTCCACACTTAGCTTTAGTCCAAGGGACTCTATTCCTGTGTATGACGTCCACACGTAGATTTAATTCCCACTACCACCACCATACACACTGAGAGCGAACACAGTCTGCTTTTCTTGTCCCACAGGTATGGTCATTAGGGCCAGCCTCACGGGCAAAGGAGAGTCGTGGAACCTAGACCCGGCTTCCAAAACGCCACTCACGACTTTCAGGCCTCACGAAAACCGGGTCAAGGTCTGGGGGCGCCAAGTTCCCGCTGAGGCCAGCGGCGCACACCGGGCGGGCGCGGGGGGACGAGGTTCCCGCCTCCTGGGGGGCTCCTGGCGCCAGGCACAGCCCCGGGTCGCCCCCGCCCGGGCCCCGCCCGCCGCCCCCGCCGGCCGGGCCTCACCTCGCAGGGCCCCACGAACAGGATCTTGGCCTTCAGCATCGCGGTCGGCCGGAGCCCTCCCCGGCGCGGAGGAGCGGAAGCCGCCGCGCCGCTTGGCTGCCTTCGTTTCCACGGCGACGGGAGCGGCCCGCGGGGGCCGACGGGAGTGGGCGGGGCCGCGGCGCTCGGGGCCGGCCGCGCGAAGGGCTAGTTGATGGGCTCCCGCCGGGGGCCTGGCGGCCGCGGCTTCGGGCCACAGGTGGGCGTGCAAGGCTAGCCAGGAGGGTGGCAGGGAAGCGAAAGACTCGGATCCAGATTCGCTTCTGAGCCGGGGGGACTGCAGAGCTCGCACGTCCCGCCTCTCTCTTTATAGGGAGGGAACTGATTGCACGTCCTGATGTGTGTTCCTCCCTGGGACCCCGCGAACTCAGGCTGGCCATGTAGCTGGTGAGCTGGGGTTGGGACCAGGCCTTCCCATGCCTTTATCACTCTGGCATGATACTGCCCACATTGTGATCACGGCCCTGGCCCAATCTAGAAAAGGTCCGAGAAAAAACGAGTCTCTGGTCTCTGAATTGATTCACCAACTCACCGTCCTTTGGGTGATCTGGGAGAAAGCAGGACCATGGCGGGCGTAGTTCAGTGTCAGTGCAGATGTCTGGACGCCCTGCTGCAAAGTTCAGTCATTAGATGAGCCTTAAATTGCGGAGCCGGTCCAGAAGTTCAGGTGAGGCCATGAAATTAAGTGTCTATGTGTCCAGAGTGCCGATTCCAAATTTGGTAGCCCGAAAAAGGGCTGGCGTGACAAACATACCAAAAATAAACCCAACACCGCCTCTTTAACTTATAGTAGGATAGTACACAGTGTTTTTATTACAAAGAACTGCTGAGTGGTGTAAGGTCGACTGCATCTCAGTTGCAGGATGCCGTGAATTGATTGTTTCATTGATTAAACAAAGAACTTTTGAATGCCTACTTCATACCAGGCACTCTCCCAGGTACTGGGGATGTGCCTGTACCCCTTGAAGCTTTCATTCCAGTGGAATAGACGGACATTAAAGAAGCGAGAAAATAAATTACATACTCTCAGGCAGAGACAAGTTTAGTTAGTGATAACTGAATAAAAATAAATCACTAAAGAGTTAAAGACTGTCAAGGAACCAATTTTGGATGGAGTGGTCGAGGCAAGATCTTGCTCCAGAGCTGACATTAAAGCACAAAGCTGAGTGAAGGGGGGGACTCAAGCCAACCGTGCGAAAGGTCTCAGGGAAGAGCATGCCAGCACAACAGCAAGGGCAAAGACGCTGAGGCAGAAATGAACTTGGCATGTACCAAGAACAGCCCAGAGGGTCTATGAGGCTGGTGCAGGAAGAACGATACAGAATGGTAGGGTATGCGTTGGAGAGATCGTGTAAGGCCTTGGGAATTTCTTTTAAAAACAGGTGATGAGAAGCTTGTGCCAGAAATTGTATCTGGCTACATGCAATAGAAACTCTATCACAGCAATTTGATCAAGTCATGAATTTATGTATTTTTTCTCATGTAACAAGAAGTCTAGGGATGGCCATTCAAAGGCTGATGCAGCGGTTCAAGGAGCAAGATCCCTTTTCCCTTCCTGTCCTGACATCTTTGACATGGCTGCTCTATCTTTGGGTACTCGCTTTCCAGGCAGAAACAAAGGAAAACAGGGCCAAAAGATGTATGGCATTATCCTCTCCCTTTTTCTCAGGAAAACAGTCGCTTTCTTAGAATCCCTATCAAGTCTCATTGGTTAGAACTGAATCACATGGCCTCCCCAACTGCAAGGGAATCTGGGGAATGTAGATTTCTAGCCTTGCCCATTACTTTCTCCAAGAAGCAGGGGTAGAGGAAGGGAAGGTTGACATTGGCTAGGAAACGGGCTAGTTGAAAAGTCAGTATGGAGGGTTTTGAGCAGGGGATTGGCCTGATCTGATTTATGATTTTAAAAGTGATCAGCCGCTGCTGAGCAGCTGGAACAAAGGGGACAAAAGTGGACCTACAGATGCCAGCTTGGAGGGTATCGTGCAGCTTGAGAGAGGGATGCTGGTGGCCGCAGTTGAAGCTAGATCAGGGACTCATTGTGAAGGTGGAGCCCGTAGGAGTTGCTGATGAATCACGTGCCCAGTGTGAGGGAAAGAGGAGGTAAGGACGACTCCCAGGACGTTGACTTATATGGTTTTGTGAACGTTTTGCCATTTCCAGACTTGAGAAGGCTGGGGGAGGAACAGGGTTAGGGGTGGAAGATAAAGAATCCTGTTTTGCTTACGTTAGCGATGAGATGCCTGTCTGACGTTAAGGGTGAAATGGGATAAGATTCTGTACCTGATGGGGGAGGTCAGGACTATAAACTGGAGAAGATATCAGTCAGCTGTATGAGGTGGCATTGCAGGCACGGACTAGACGGGAACGAGTAAGGATAACTATAGGCAGAGTAGATAAGGGCAGACAGAGAGTGTCTCGGGACACTGCTATTTAGAGGAGACTCTGGCGAAGAAGGCTGCCAACAGCCAGAGAAGTACGAGGAAAACTAGCAGCGTATGGCATCATGCAAGCCGACCGAGGACAGTGTTGCAAGAGAGCAGGTGACCGTTTGGGTCACACGCTTCTACGAGATCCAGTGAGGTCAAGTAAGGAGAAGACAGGATCGACCATCAGATATTTCAGGTGAAGTGGAGGTCATTGGTCACTTTCAAAAAAAATACTTACAACTTACTGTCTTTGAATATGATTTTTTTAAGCTATTTATTTTGAGAGAGAGAGGAGAGGAGGGGCAGAGAGAGGGAGAGAATCCAAGGCAAGCTCCATGCTGTCAGCACAGAGCCCGTTGTAGGGCTGGAACTCATGAAGCATGAGATCGTGACCTGAGCTGAAATCAAGAGTCAGACACGTAACTGACTGAGCCACCCAGGTGCCCCTGATTTATTTATTTTTTAATGTTTCTTTATTTTGAGAGAGAGAGTGCAAGCAGGGGAGGAGCAGAGAGAGAGAGAGACACAGAATCCCCAGCAGGCTCTGCACTGTCGGCACGGAGCCCATCGTGGGGCTGGGTCTCATAAACTGCGAGATCATGACCTGAGCCGAGATCAAGAGTCGGACGATTAGTCAGCTGAGCCACCCAGGCACCCCTTCACTTAAAATCTTTAAACATATGTCCACACGTATATGTACTTTCGTAAAAATGGCTAAATATGATCATGCACTTACTCTCTTTTGGTGCAATCTCTCTCTCTCTCTCTCTCTCTCTTTTTCCTTTGGCTTGGCGCCCTCACCTCACCCTTGACCTCTCCTCTTCCCTCTTTATCGCTTGTAGTCTTTGTTCCAGTGAAGAGATAATGAGTAAACTCCCAGCAAGGAGTTTACTCCTTGATAACAACCTGGAGTGCATCCTTCGATATTTTTCTTCACGCATTTTTAAAATCCCATTCAGCATAGCTCTATCTGCAGATTGGTCTCTAACAGGTTGCTAAAACATGGCTATCCCAATTTTGGCTGAGGCTGTAAAGGCTGACAATAGGTGTTAAGTGTGCTCCGGATTTTCGTCCATTTCTATAGAACCTAGCACATCACCTGGAGATTATCGAAGAGCTGAGAAAGAGAGAGAGAGAGAGAGAGAGAGAGAGAAAGAGAGACGGAGGGAGGGAAAATTTCTTAGGAGAGCATGCCGTTTGTTCACCTTGGTCAAGTGACAGATGGGACTTCACAGAACCTGTGTCCCCTGGAATCAGGGTGTGAGGAGCCATGGAAAGATCTGGTCCAAGGCAAGAGGGTAGGGAAAGAAAGAGGATGCATCGGGACTTGCAAAGGAGACAGGAGACTTTCCTAGGGACCTGAGGTGGGAAAGAGTTGACCTTGAGTCATTTTGGATCTTGCCTGTGAGAACCCCCTGGGAGGTGGACTACTGGATGCCTGGAGGGAAGACACAGTCAGACTGGTCATGTCCCAGGAACCCCCCCAAAACTCTCCAGTGGGACACACATTAGCATGAGGCACCTGCTACTTCCAGAGGGCACCCACGCTGGATTGTATCTTACTGTTGTTACCTGGGATTGACCGAAAAGTTCTGGGAAGTGCCTGAGATTTCATCGAAGGGGATGGGAAGAATTAACTAGTCTAAGGAGAGGGTTTGAAGGAAACAACTGTGAAAAAGAATAAAGTTGTTTGAATAAATAAGCATATCAAGTTCAGTTCATTTGATGAACACACACACACGTGCACACACACACACACACAGTATTTGGGAGGGCATTGTTTTACAAAAATGGGATCACATCCTCAGTAGTATTCCGTATTTTATTTTCTTCATTCAACAATACCATACAGAAATTGCCCAAAGT
Organism: Neofelis nebulosa; assembly: GCF_028018385.1. NCBI lineage: Eukaryota > Metazoa > Chordata > Mammalia > Carnivora > Felidae > Neofelis > Neofelis nebulosa. Next base: position 8,084,865 of record NC_080799.1, read on the forward strand.
CATTTGTTGTAGTTCTATTTTTAAAGGTTGTAGGCTGTTTCATGGCCTGAATTTATCAGTTATTCCGATGTTTTCTTAATGATGGACATTCAACATGGTTCCAGTTTAAGGACACTAAAAACATTGCTGCAATAATGATTTTGAATGTATGGCCTTACAGACTGGTACTCTCACTTCTATGGAATCTATGGAACAGAAAGGATTGCAGGGTTAAAGGATATGTGTATTTGTTTATTTATTTATTTATTGAGAGGGAGAGGGAGAGAGGGAGAGAGAGAGAGAGAGGGAGACAGAGAGACGACCCTGGGATCATGAGCTGAGCTGAAATCAAAGTTGGATGCTCCGCCAACTGAGCCACCCAGGCACCCCAGATACGTGTACTTTATTTTATTTTTTAATTTAATTTAATTTATTTCTTTTAAACGTTTATTTACTTATATTGTGGGGGAGGGGCAGAGAGTGAGGATCCCAAGCAGGCTCCACTGGTTGGATTGGAGAAGCCAGACATGGGACTCAAACCTATGAACCATGAGATCATGGCCTGAGCTGAAATCAAGAGTCGGATGCTTAACTGACTGAGCCACCTAGGCTCCCCAGGATATGTGTATTTTATTTTATTTTATTTTTTTTTATTTATTTATTTATTTTTTAAAATTTTTTTTTAACGTTTATTTATTTTTGAGACAGAGAGAGACAGAGCATGAATGGGGGAGGGTCAGAGAGAGGGAGACACAGAATCTGAAACAGGCTCCGGGCTCTGAGCTGTCAGCACAGGGGCCCGATGCGGGGCTCGAACTCACGGACCGCGAGATCGTGACCTGAGCCGAAGTCGGCGCTCAATCGACTGAGCCACCCAGGCGCCCCGGATATGTGTATTTTAAATAGTAATAGCTCTTGCCAGATTACCTGGCCACTTGGTTGGTTTAGTGCTTGATGTTCCAACAGCACTCATTTTTGTCAATAATATGTATTGTCATGAGAGTTGGTAATCTTGACAAATGGCCCCAGTGGAGTGATGAGGAAGAAAATAGGACTGGAGTAGGTTAGAAAGAGAATTGGATGTCCAATGGTTATCATCATGATGTAACAAAACGTAGTGGCTTAAAATAATAAACATTTATATCTCACAATTTCTGTGGGTCCAAATCTGGGCCTGACCCAGTAGTCCCTCTGTCTTGGGATTTCTCACTGGGCTTCATTCAAGATGGTGGCCAGGGCCGCAGCCTCCTCAAGGCTTGATGGGGGTGTGGGTAGAGATTTACTTCCAAGATCAGCTATTTGGCTATTGGCAGGATCCAGTTCCTGTGGACTGTTGGTCTGAGAGCCTCAATTCCTTGTTGGCTATTGGCCAGAGACCTCCCTCCCTTACCTGTTATGTGGGCCTCTCCACAGGGTGGCTTATAATATGGCAGCTGGCTTCTCTGAGAGTGAGCAAGTGAGAGAACAAGAGAGGGTGAGCAAGGGGGAAGCCACAGTCTCTTTGTAACCTAAGCCTATAACTGATAGCCCATCACCTTTGCTGTATTCTGTTCTTTAGAAGCAAATCACTAGGTCCAGCCCACACTCGAACGGAAGGAATTATGTAAGGGCATGAATACCAAGATGTGTGTATCATCTGGGGCCATCTTAGAGGCTGCCTGTGGCAAGAGGTGACTATGAGATGCTGATTCTAAAACACCATCCACTTAATGATAGCTTTCCGAAAGAAATCCCTGCCATCTTAAATGTATTGACTGATTACAAGGTACTTTGTGCCTTCCTGTAAAGGCAGTCTAGATGCTTTGGATACTGTTTCTTTCACTGTGGAATAAAGTAAAAAGCTCAAAAAATAGAAAATCATTTGCCCGAAGATACCAGGGAAAGAACAGACTAGTGAAGAATTCCCAGGATCAGAGGAGGATGAAGGCCCATGGAGATGAGCCCCATGTTTGGGGCTGGACTTCCCCTCACTGTGTTTACGTTTTCAGAGGGGACAGCCAAGCAGCTGAAAGGCTGAACAATAGAACTTCCTGGGACTTGCGGCCATGGAATGAAGGCTAAGTTCTGCCAGGTGAAACGGGGCACTGATGAACCTCCCCCCATTTGGGGGTCAACCCCAGGATCAAGACAAAGTGGGAGTAGGCGAGTCCAGACAGGGATGTTGGCTTGGCTTCAGATGGTCATAATACTTGTGTTTATGTGAAGGTGACCCAGAAGTGCTAGTGTCCCAGGTACCTGGGAGAAGGAAACAGAGATCCTTTCTGGAGGAAGATACATCATCCTGGGCCGTGAATTATTTATACAGTTTTGGGCTTACCATGTCCAGCACGTAATAAAGATACTCAGACACATGAAAGACAAAGTGACACGGAAAGCAAAACCATAAGCAACAAATAATAGAAACATACCAAGAAGGAGCTCAGATTATTGAATTATCAGATACAGATTTTCTATGTTTAGACTAGGAAATAAAACATTAGAGTTTTTAAGTAAAAAATAAGATTTAAGTAAAATTGGGATGCCTGGGTGGCTCAGTTCGTTAAGCGTCCAGCTTCGGCTCAGGTTGTGATCTTGGTGTTCATGGATTCAAGCCCCTCATTGGGCTCTGTGCTGACGGCTCGGAGCCTGGAGCCTGCTTCGGATTCTGTGTCTCCCTCTCTCTCTGCCTCTTGCCCACTCGCACTCTGTCTCTCTCTCTGTCTTTCTTTTTTTTTTTTTTTTTTAAAACTTTTTTTCAACGTTTTTTATTTATTTTTGGGACAGAGAGAGACAGAACATGAACAGGGGAGGGGCAGAGAGAGAGGGAGACACAGAATCGGAAACAGGCTCCAGGCTCCGAGCCATCAGCCCAGAGCCTGACGCGGGGCTCGAACTCACGGACCGCGAGATCGTGACCTGAGCTGAAGTCGGACGCTTAACCGACTGCGCCACCCAGGCGCCCCTCTCTGTCTTTCAAAAATAAATAAATATTTTAAAAAATCGGAAGATTAAATGAGATCAAAGTAAGAGTGAACAGTTTAGGAGAAAACCCGAAACTATACAATTATATCTTTGTATTTATGTATACTCATGGATAAAGAAAACACGTAGACATTCTAGAACTGAAACAAATAGAAAAACAAAGGTTAAAAATGAGTTTAACAGTAAATTGGAAAGGCTAAAGAGAGAATTAGTGACAAAGGAGATGGGTGAGAGAAAAGTATCCAGACTGAAGCACAGAGAGAAAAAAACTATGGAGAAACCGGAAAAGAGGATAAAAATACGGAGGATTCAGTGAAAGGCTGTGACATCCTTTTAGTTGGAGCCTCAGAAGGAGAGGAGAGAAAGAATGGGCAGAGGTATATTTGAAGAGCTCATGGCTGAGATTTTTCTAAAACTGATGGAAGACATGACGCCACAGATTAAAGAAGCCCGCCTAACATCCAAGCAGGATAAATCAAAAAGAAAACTGTAGGTTGGCATGAACCAAGTACAACCTCTGAAAACCAAATTCAAGGAGAAGATTTCACAAGTAGCCAGAGACGGGCACCTGGATGGCTCAGTCGGCTCAGTGACCAGCTTCGGCTCAGGTCATGATCTCATGGTTCATGTGTTCAAGCGGTGCATCGGACTCCGTGCTGACAGCTTGGAGTCTGGAGCCTGCTTTGCGTTCTGTGTCTCCCTGTCTCTCTCTTGGCCCCTCCCCCACTCATGCTCTGTGTCTCTCTGTCTTTCAAAAATAAATACATGTTAAAAAAAAATAAATAAATAAAAGTAGCTGGAGAAAAGAGACACATTGTCTTCAAAAATGCAGTCCTCAGACTCTTAGCTTTCTCAGCAGAAACATTGGAAGCCAGACGACGAAAGAATGATTAATCTTTAAAGCACAGAAGGGAAACAACAGCCAGATTAGAGATCTACATGTAGCAAAAATATCCTTTAAGAATGAAGTGAAATAGGGGCGCCTGGATGGCTCAGTCAGTTGAGCGTCTGGCTTCGGCTCAGGTCATGATCTCGGGGCCCGTGAGTTTGAGCCCTGCGTCGGACTCTGTGCTGACAGCTCAGAGCCTGGAGCCTGCTTCGGATTCTGTGTCTCCCTCTCTCTCTGCCCCTCCCTCACTTGCACTCTCTCTCTCTCAAAAATAAATAAGCAAAAAACAAACAAAAAGAATGAAGTGAAATAAATACAGTTTCAAATAAACAAAATAAGAGCGTTGGTCATTATCCCTGCTCTAAGGGAAATAATAAAGAATGTCTTTTAGGCAGGAAGAAAATGACCTAGGTAGAAGTTTGGACATAAACAAACATCAGGGAGAATGGTAAATAGCTAGATAAACTTTACTGACTATATTGGGGTGCCTGGGTGGCTCGGTCAGTTGAGCGTCCGACCTTGGCTCTGGTTGTGATCTCACAGTTCATGGGTTCAAGCCCCACATGGGGCTCTGTGCTGTCAGCCCATCAGCACGGAGCCTGCTTTGGATCCTCTGCCCTCCTCTCTCTCTGCCTCTCTCCTGCTCATGCCCTCTCTCTCTCAAAAAAGAAATAAAACATTAAAAAAAAAGTCCTGTCATTTACAATAAGTAAATAAATAAATAAATACTGACTGTATAATATAAAAATGATAATGTCTTATTGGAAAAAAATGTCTTATTGGGTCTAAAAATACATATTATATTTCATATTCAGATTTATATGCTATATAAACAAATGTGTTATATCATGTATAAGTATATACATGATATATATTATTTATATTGAGAGAGAGCAAGAGAGCAGGGGAGGGCAGAGAGAATCTCAAGCAGGGGGAGGAGCCCAATGCAGGTCTTGAACTCACCCAGGAGCCCCGGGGTTGAAGTGTTCTAAATGCCTTGCAATATTTAGGAAAAGAGTAAGGATCCCAGCTAACTTTAGACTTTGGTAAGTCAAGAATGCATGCTTTCATATACAGGGTAACTATTCAAAGGATTATGAAAGAGTGTATAGTTTACAAGCTAAGAGAAGTGAAAACATAGCATATCCAAAAATAGTTGTTAACCCCAATATGACATGGCTTCTTGAAATGTTAATGTCCACTGATCAGTGATGCTGCCTAAAATGCCAGGTGCAGGGCTCCTTAGCCTGTGACACTGGACAAGCCTTGCTTGAAAGCCTCGCATCAATCGGTTTCCGCCTGCCCATCCAGTCTCATTCCCATCCGCCTCTCTTGTGGCATCTTCCCTCCCTCTTCTCCTGTCCCTTAAGACTTCTGTGCTGTTTCTCGGCCTGTTGTCCAACTCCTTTTGGCCCCTTTGAATGCCCCAGGATGCCTCTGGCCATAATTAACTTTGTGTATCCGCCATTTTCAAAATGTACAGATTACGTGCTTGAATTCTTGGTTTGGCGTTCTGAAGGAGGAGGAGGAGGGATGCATTCTCAGTTGCTAAAAAATGAAGGCGGAGTGGAAAGAATTTGGATGGAGGGACTTTGTATTTTGGTTGGGAATTAATTTGACTGAAATAACAAAACTCTTACAGTGACAAGAAGGTCTGGAGGTTGACAGTCTAGGGGGGGGCTTGGCAGCCCAAAAATGGCCTCAGGCACCAGCTTCTTTCCCCCTTTTTTCTCTGCTGTCTGTAAGTTTAATTTACCTCATAGTCACAAGGTAGCTGCTGTGCCTCCAGGCATCACACCTGCAATTAAGGAAGGACTAAGGAACAACAAATACTTTACCTTAAAATCTGTCCTTTTTTTTTTTTTTTAAATAGCCTCCACACCAATGTGGGGTTTGAACTCACAACCCTGAGATCAAGAGTTGCATGCTCTAAGGTCTGAGCCAGCCAGGCACTCCCTTCTACAGTCTGTCCTTTAAAAAACAAAACAGTATTATTTAGTTGATTAGTAAATTTAAGTGTAAATTTAAACAAAACATATATTAAAGTGTACCTATTTTAAGTATCTTCTAATTTTGAAAAACGTGTAGACCTAAGACACAGAGTATTTCCATCCCCCACGAAGTTCCCTCACGTTCCTTTGTGGTCAACTCCCTCCCGCCCCTGGCCCCAGGACACCTCTGTTGTACCTTCTGTCACTAGATATTAGTGTTGCCAGTTGTAGAATGTCATATAAATAGAATCACACAATATTTACTCTTTTGTGTCTGGCTTCCTTCACTCGGTAATTATTTTTGGTATTTAGACATGTTGTGTGTATCAGTATTTTATTCCTTTTTTATTGCTGAGTCATAGTCCACATGTGAATATACGATCATTTATCTGTCCACCTGTTGATGGTCACGCGGGTTGGGCAGTCTATAGCTTTGGGGCTATGATAAACACAACTGCTAGAAATAAAGCTTTGTGTGGACATATTTTCATTTCTCTTGGGTAAATACCTAGGAGTGGAATTGCTGGGTCATGTGACTATCTATCTACATCTGTATGTATCGGTGCAAATCCCTGCATCTATATCTCTATATCGCACACACGCACGCACACACACACGCACACACTCACACACTCCTGGTTCCTGATTTCCTATTTTATTCACTTGGTTATAATCTATCGCCATCACTGTTTATTTATTTGATGCTTAAATAGTCCTTGATTTGGCCATTGGGAGGCCCCTCAGGCTGGTTTCTGTGTCCTTTTGAAATCTTTCTTTCTAGGAGCTCTTTACTTTGTGACATTGTCACATGTTCCCAGGTGTTTTTTGTTTGTTTGTTTGTTTGTTTTTGAAGTTTATTTATTTATTTTGAGAGAGAGTGCAAACAGGGGAGGGGCAGAGAGAGAGGGAGACAGAGGATGTGACGCGGGCTCCGTGCTGACAGCAGAGAGCCCGATGCTGGACTCGAACTCACAAACCATGAGATCAAGACCTGAACCAAAGCCAGACGCTAAACGGAGTGAGTCACCCAGGCGCCACCCAGGTGGTAATTTTATTAGGATCACTTCATAACCATCAAATAGTATACACATTCTTTTGTATTTATTTTAAAAATTAAAAGTTTCAAAAGTCCAAGGAACCTCAAAAAGCATTGTTCCTTTCACACCTGGAAAAATTGGTAAGGGGGGCACCTCGGCAGCCTCAGCACAGAGCCTGATGTGGGGCTCGAACTCACGAACTGCAAGACTGCAACCTGGTCTGAAGTTGGATGTTCAACTGACTAAGCCACCCTGGTGCCCCGACCCCTGCTTTTTTGAGCATGAAACATATACTTAGATCTCTGGCTGGGGCTTTGGAAGATTGGTGCCAGATACTTGCCTTCTAGAAGTCAATCTGCCTAGTCCCTGCCCACAGGCAGTTCCTAGTCTAGACAGGGAGACCAACCCTGTATAGTGCTTTCCGCCTTGTCAAGTGCTTTCTCATCTATAATCTCATTATGTTATGTTATGTTTATGTTATGTTATGTTATGTTATGTTATGTTATGTTATGTTATGTTATGTTAACTTATTTTTCTGAGAGAGGGAGTGTATGCAGGAGAAAGGGGCAGAGGGAGAGAGGGAGAGAGAGAGAGAGAGAGAGAGAGAGAGAGAGAGAGAAAATCTTAAGCAGGTTCCATGCCCAGCATGGAGCCCAACATGGGGCTCGATCCCGTGGCCGTGAGATCACGACCCCAGCCAAAATCAAGAGTCAGATGCTCAACCAATGGAGCCACCCAGGCGCCCTTACCCTATAAATATTTAAGTTAATGAATGTTCCCTTACACTTGCCTTGGGGCTTTCGTTTTTGTTTCCAGGTGAGAGAAATAAAAAATGTGACTGCTTTACGTTTCTTGGATATACGCACTGTATAAATTTGGGATTATTATTACTGTGGATTATTGAAATACTTTGCTTTATGACTTTCCTTTTAATTAGAAGAGGTTGACCTCAGATGGCTTAATACCCAGCCTTCGGTTCTGAAGGGAGCAATATGCCACTGGCAGGGCCAGGACTGGATGATCTAAGAGTAATTTCTCTCCCGACTCTGTGACTTGATGCAATAAAATCTCTCCCTTGAAAAAACGTAAAGAAACACGTTTGACATATTTCAAATCCTTTCTATAAATTGTTGAAAAGATTTAATATAGCCGCTAGTCATAAAATCTTTAATTTGAGTTGACCTTCCCTGGTCACAATTCTTACACATGCAGTTTTTATTACTGGAGAATGAGTGGTAGATTTCTTGTTATTCAAGGGAATAAAAATGCCCTTCAATCACCCGCTCATGCAACACAGAGACCCGGACGTACTGAGTTCAACTCTCAGAGATAGGAGCGATCACGGATCAGAGATAGGATTACCACGGTGTGTAACCTGGAAATTTTCTGTTCTCTATTATTGTAGGCCTCTCTTATTATTATTGTTATTTTAAAGCTCTAGCCAGGGATGAAGTTCAGCAAGTTTGGTTTAGGGCAGAATCAATAAGGTAAAACTTATTTTTCATCGATTCCCATTAGAAAGCCTGAGCTATGCTCTAACATAAAAAAAAAATTTTTTTCCCCCCAGTGAATCGAAGATAAAACTTTTGGCAAAAACAACGAAACAGGGATGTGGCTTTACCCAGGATCCTCTGTCTTCATTCGGTGACGTGCTGCACGCAGGCTTTGGAGAGGTGGTCGTGTGGTAGAGAAAGTGCTGATTCTGGAGTAAGGTAGAATTTGAAATTAGCTCAGTGATCTTAAGAAAATCACGTATAGGGGCGCCTGGGTGGCGCAGTCGGTTAAGCGTCCGACTTCAGCCAGGTCACGATCTCGCGGTCCGTGAGTTCGAGCCCCGCGTCGGGCTCTGGGCTGATGGCTCAGAGCCTGGAGCCTGTTTCCGATTCTGTGTCTCCCTCTCTCTCTGCCCCTCCCCCGTTCATGCTCTGTCTCTCTGTCCCAAAAATAAATAATAAAACGTTGAAAAAAAATTAAAAAAAAAAAAAAAAAAAAAAAAAAAAAGAAAATCACGTATAAAGTGTGCCTGGGTGGCTCTGTCGGTTAAGCGTCGGACGTCGGCTCAGGTCATGATCTCGCCGTTCGTGAGTTCGAGCCCCGCGTCGAGCTCTGTGCTGACAGCTCAGAGTCTGGAACCTGCTTCGGATTTGGGTCTCCCTCTCTCTGCCCATCTCCCACTGTCTCTGTGTCACCCTCTCAAAAATAAATACACATTAAAAAAAAAGAAGAAGAAAGGAAAAGAAAATCACTTCTACTCTTGGGTCAGGTGGAAGCCCGTATCCAAAATGGCCCCTGTGCTCCTCACCTCCTGGTACATAAGCTCTTGTGTGGTCCCCTCTTGCCCTGAATAGGGCTGACCTGTGTAACCAGTTATGGAGGGACGTGTGACTTCTGAGGCTGGGTCATCCAAAGACATTGTAGCTGCTGCCTTCGACCCTCTTTGGTCAATCACTCTGGGGTGAACCCACTGCCATGTCTTGAGGACATGGACGGTCCCGTAGAGTCCCATGCGGGGGAAAAACTGCCTCCTGCCTACACACTGGCATCCACTGACAGCCATGTGAGTGAGCCATCTTGGAAGCGGGTCCACCAAGTCTAGGCAAGCCTTCAGATGTGCAGCCCCGGGGCCAACATCTTGACTACAATCTCATGAGAGATCCTGAGCCAGAACCGCCCAGCTTTTTTTTTTTTTTTTAAAATTTTTTTTTTCAACTTTTTTTTATTTATTTATTTTTGGGACAGAGAGACAGAGCATGAACGGGGGAGGGGCAGAGAGAGAGAGAGACACAGAATCGGAAACAGGCCCCAGGCTCCGAGCCATCAGCCCAGAGCCCGACGCGGGGCTCGAACTCACGGAGCGCGAGATCGTGACCTGGCTGAAGTCGGACGCCCAACCGACTGCGCCACCCAGGCGCCCCAGAACCGCCCAGCTTTGCCCACGTTCCTGACCCATAGAAGCTGTATGGGAGAGCAATCATTTACTGTCTCTGTAAGTTGCTAAGTTTGGTGGGGAATCTGTTATGGGTAGCGATAGGTGACTAACACAGAGCCTTAGTCTCCCCCTCACTGGAATGGGGCGCACACCAATCCTGTACGGTTGTTAACAGGATGGAACGAGATGAGACGTACAAACAATCGGTGTAATTCTTGGCACACAGTAGGCGGGTGACTTTCAGCGGCTGCCACCAGTGTAGACTCTCAGGTCTTCGTGACACTTTTGTGATGTTTTGGACTGGCCCTCTTCATGCCCCTGATCACAGGGGTTTGCCCACTATGCCGAGTGTACCTTTGGAGCACTAAAACTTTGTGGTCTTCCCTTTTTTTTTTTGGTAAGGAAGGATCACTGAGATGTTTACGCTATCAGAGATGCATGGATGCTTCTAACACACCATGTATTCCCGCCCTAACTTCTTTATAGATAACTATTTCACTCCTGCTAAATTTAGCTCCTTTCCTGCTTTTTCGACTTAGTTTGCTCCGAATTCTGTACAGTATGTTATAATTTCTTAAAATGAAGGCTGCTGGATGTGCATACAGCAGCTGCAAATGCCAACGGCCTTTACCACTTAACGGGGCCTTCCTTTCTATGCCTTCCACACTGTGTTTACGTTCAAGAACAAATCAGATCATGGAGGCGTGTGACACTGTAGGGGACGATGACTGGGGATGACAGTGACTCACCGGTGGACCCCTGAAAACATTAAAAAAACACTTTTTAAAAAAATTTTCAACATTTATTCATTTTTGAGAGACAGAGTGCAGACAGAGGAGGGGCAGACAGAGAGGGAGACACGGAATCCGAAGCAGGCTCCAGGCTCTGAGCTGTCAGCACAGAGCCTGACGCGGGGCTCCGACTCACGAGTAGTGAGATGATCGAGTAGTGAGATCATGAGCTGAGCCAAAGTCGGACACTCAACCGACCGAGTCACCCAGGTGTTCCACACCCGTGGGCCCTTTAGAAGATCTGCTTGTGGCCTGTGCAAACGTTATACACTCATGGAAAGACTTACTTTCCTAACGCAGCTTCAAATTGGGTTCATTCTCTCTTCTTGGGCCAGGCTCTACTCTGAAATTTAACGAAGATGATTCTGAATAAATGCTTCCTGCATAAAGTAGGCTTTATTATTACTTACGTATACCTACAACAGATCAGGAGAGGACTGTCATTGAAAAGATGGTTCGTGGGGCACCTGGGTGGCTCAGTGGTTTGAACATCCGACTCTTGATTTCTGCTCCGGTCATGATCCCAAGGTCGTGAGATCAAGCCCCACGTCAGGGTCCATGTTGAGTGTGGAGCCTGATTGAAATTTTTTCTCTCTCTCTCTAAAAATCTAAAAAAAAAAAAAAAAAAAAAAAAAAAAGCAAAGATGGTTTGTTTTAGTGCATATCTATCCCCCATGGTGGGTGGGCCATAGGGAAGCACCAGGATATAAGCACCAGCTATGAAGCAGAGGGAGTGAGGGAGAAGTGTGGACAAGAATCCTTATTGTGGTTTCTGCAGGAACAAATGAGTATGGCAAGATAAAAGGGATTCGGCTCACTAGTTTGAATAACTTCAGCAGGCTTGGGGGCGTAGGGGCTGTCCCTAGTGGTCTGGCACTTAACCTTGGGGTGATTGGGGTGGAGGGGGGTATAGTGGTCCAGCGTGTGAGTCTTCAGTAAAGGGGGTGGCTGGGATATGGGCTCTGGATTCGTTGGCTTGTATATGAAAGGCACGACTAATGGTTTCCTGTTTCTGGGAATTAGCCAGCACTGACAGGGGCAGTCTCTTCAGGGTCAGCAAGGCCTTAGATGTTAAAACATCAGAAACACATGGTTAGGGGCACCGGGGTGGCTCAGTAGATTAAGCATCCGACTTTGGCTCAGGTCGTGATCTCACGGTTCATGGGTTCGAGCCCCGCGTCGGGCTCTGTGCTGACAACTCAGAGCCTGGAGCCTGCTTCGGATTCTGTGTCTCCCTCTCTCTCTGCCCCTCCCCAGGTTGTGCTCTGTCTGTCTCTCTCTTTTTCAAAAATAAACATTAAAAATTTTTTAAATTAAATAAATAAGAGAGAGATCTTTTTGACTCAACTGAAGGCTCTCAAAACGATGACGGGGATTCATCACATTGTTTCTGGAAAAGACCATGAAAACAAGAGAATTTAATTTGAAATTAGGAACGTGTGAAAACTGGCCAAGCCACCGGAGGGGATTCTTAGCATCCATATGGGATATGTCACGCAGCCGAGAAGTTGAGGAGCAAGAGACAGGAGCACTTTGGCCACCAAGTTGCGGTGGATGGGAGGGTGAGGCTGCCCCGGGGGGAGAACACCGTCTGTATCAATGCTGATGAGATCAGCTAACATCTGTTGAGTTGAGTCCTTACTTGGTGCCATACCCAATTTAAAGCATTTCACACCTACTGACTCATTTAAAATTATCAACAACTGGGCGCCTGGATAGCGAAGGCAGTTGAGGGTCCAGTCTTGATTTCGGCTCAGGTCGTGATCCCAGGGTCGTGGGATTGAGCCCCGCGTAAGCGTGGAGGCTGCTTGAGATTCTCTCTCTCCCTCTGCCCCTTCCCTGCCTGTGTGCATGCGCATGAGGGCGCACTCTGTCTCTCAAATATATATGTGTGTACGTATACATACATATGTATATGATCAAGTATATGTATATATAAATAAATCTAATTGGTGGGTACCCTTAACACCTTCATTTCTCCTTTATGGAAGATAGAGCCAAGGCACAGAGATTAACCTGTTTGAGGCCCTCCAGGATTTGAACAGAGGCTGTGTGATGCCAGGACTCAACTCTGAACCCCTGCCTTGGTGGGAACATCCTGAAGGTGAACATTATGTCACTTGGAGGCTTGCCAGTGAATCTTGATCAGGGAAACAAAGCAAGCTGGGGACCAGACTATTCCATCTCAGAGGGAAGTTTCTAAACCCTTTAACGGGGAAGGAAGCACACAGACCTCCTCCTCCTCCTCCCTCCTCCTCTTCCCTCCTCCCTCCTCCTCCTCCCTCCTCCTCCTCCCTCCTCCTCCTCCCTCCTCCCCCCTCCTCCTCCCTCCTCCTCCCTCCTCCCTCCTCCTCCTCCCTCCTCCCTCCTCCTCTTCCCTCCTCCTCCTCCCTCCTCCTCCCCCCTCCTCCTCCCTCCTCCTCCCTCCTCCTCCCTCCTCCTCCCTCCTCCTCCTCCCTCCTCCTCCCTCCTCCTCCTCCCTCCTCCTCCCTCCTCCTCCCTCCTCCTCCTCCTCCCTCCTCCTCCTTCCTCCTCCTTCCTCTTCCTCCTTCCTCTTCCTCCCTCCTCCGTCTTCCTCCTCCACCTTTTTCTTTCCCTCCCTCCTCTCCTTTCCTCTTCTTAACTTGTTAATATGGACAGTTTAAAATATATACCCATAATCTGCTTCAACAATTATCAGCCATTTTCAATCTCATTTTATCTACCATCATTTTCTTCTTTTGGAGTATTTTAAAGCAAATGCCAGACATCATGTCACCTCACCGGTACATACATATGTTTAACAGATCAGGGATTTAAAAAAAAACACATAACTGCCATGTCATTATCATACCTAATAAAATGAACAATGGTTCCTTAATATCATCCACTATCCAGCCCATATTCAAATTTCCCTGATGGGCTTAAAAATGTTTTTACAATGGGTTTGTTCAAACCAAGGTCCAAACAAGGGCCACTCATTGTGTTTGGCTATATTTTTTTAAGTCTCTGTCTTTAAAAAACAAAATAAAACCACGCTTCTATTTTAGAGCAACACCCGATTCAAAGAAAAGTTACAAAGTCACTATGCAGTTCCCCTGTACCCTTCATTCAGTTTTCCCTAATTTAATATCTTATACAACCATGATACATTTCAAAAGTAAGGAAACTAACATCGATTCATTACTTTTTTTTTTTTAATTTTTAATGCTTTTTATTTATTTTCAAGAGAGAGAAAGAGACAGAGCACAAGCGGTGAGGGGCAGAGAGAGAGGAAGATAGAATCTGAAGTAGGCTCTAGGCTCTGAGCCGTCAGCACGGAGCCTGATGCAGAGCTCGAACCCATGAACCGTGAGATCATGACTTGAGCTGAAGTTGGATGCTTAACCAACTGAGCCACCCAAGAGCCCCAACATCGATACATTACTATTAACTAACCTTCAGTTCATTGGGATTTCATCAGTTTTCCACCAATGTTCTTTCTCTGTTCCAGGATCCAGTCCTGGATCCCACAGTGTCTTTTGTAATCTGTAATGGCCTGCCTTCTCTTTTCCCTTCATGCCATTGGGGTTTGGAGAAGCCAGGTCAACTGGCCCATAGAATGCCCTGCGTTTGGAGTTGGCCGATTGCTTCCTTCTGGTGTTTTAACTCGTTCCTCTGTCTCCTGTATTTACTATAAATTCATGGTTACGTGTAAAACCTTGATTAGACTGAGGCTCCATTTCTTTTAAAGGGAGGAATTCTTTGTGGATGGTGCTTTGTACTTCCTGCTGGCACATAATGTCTGGAGGTTCCAGTTTCAGTGAATTCTGAAGGATCTTTTATTTTTTTCTTTTCTTTTTTATTTTAGAGAGAGAGAGAGTAGGGGAGGAGCAGAGAGCAAGGGGGACACAGAATCCCAAGCAGGCTCCAGGCTCCGCTCTGTCAGCACAGAGCCCGACGCGGGGCTCAAACCCATGAGCCGTGAGGTCATGACCTGAGTCAAAGTCTGACCGTTAACCGACTGAGCCATCCAGGTGCCCCAAGAGTGAGAGAATCGTAAGCAGGCTCCACGATCAGTGCGGAGCCCAAAATGTCACGGCCCTAGGATCATGACCTGAGTTGAAATCAAGAGTCAGACGCTCAACCAGCTGACCCACCCAGGCGCCCTGGAGGATCTTTTTAAACCCACATGACATGTTTGTTCTATCTACCGGTGCACTTTTGAGACAACAACAACAACAACGACAAGTTTTTTCCTCTTTGGATGATTAGCATTTTTGGGTATTAGACAGGTGTCCTTTTTGAGAGGTCTGGTTTTTCCAATCAACTCTTTCCAGGCCAACGTACTAGTCATTCTACCATTAAAATGAACCCACTCAAAGATTCTCATCATCATCAACAGTAAGAAGTTTGCAGAACAGGAAGCAAGACGATCATTGTCCTATTCTTCAGAGGGGCTCTGCAAATCCGGAAGTGCCAGGGGGTAAGCTGTCCCCAGAATGCCAGCGGTGGAATAGAATTTGCAGCCTCACGTAGCTCATCTCACAGGAGGTATGGCAGAGTGGACAGCCACCCTGAGTGGTATTAACAGCCATAGGACACAGATCAGGACCCTGCTGCAAGTGCCAGGAGCTGGTTGACCTTGGGCAAATTAGGGCCATCGGGTTCAGCTCTGCAGAATGTGTGCTGCATAAATCTGGGGCAAATCATTCCCATGGATTGCGAAGTGAATGGCGGCCCCTGCAGTTGTGCAGTCTACAGCATACACAAATGTACATGGCCACCCTGAAAAGCTACACAGCGCTCTATGGGTCCCAGTTTTATCTTCTACCGACTGGCTGCACCAGGGTCAAGGCAGGAAGCAGAATGGATCCTGGATGGTTCAAATGAAGAGGCTTCAATGAAGGACCCCTTATAGACACATGGGATGGGGAAGCATGTTGTGACGGATGCTGTTGGGGCCTACTGGAAGCTGGAGCATGGAAGGGGCCTCTGGTTGCAGCTGGAGCCCCGGAAGGACAGGTTATTGTCACAAACTTGGACACTGAAGCCGGGAAGGAGCCGGAAAGATGTATGCCCGCTCTCACTCTCCCCCTCTTGACCCTCTTCTGGCTTCCCCTGGTATGTGTGGAATGATCTGGACCGTCCCCTCCCCCACCTTACTCTATTCCAGCCACACCAGCCTCTTTGATCCTCCTAGAACTTGTTACATTCTAGCGTCTCATGCTCCTCCTTCCCATCATTAAAGTCTTCAGGGGCGCCTGGGTGGCTCAGTCGGTTGAGCGTCCGACTTCGGCTCAGGTCGTGATCTCACGGTTTGTGAGTTCCAGCCCCGCATTGGGCTCTGCTGACAGCTCAGAACCTGGAGCCTGCTTCGGATTCGGTGTCTCTCTCTCTTTCTGTCCCTCCTCTGCTTGCGCTCTGTCTCCCTCTCTCTCAAAAATAAGTAAACTTTAGGGGGAAAAAAGCCTCTGCTTCAATAGCACCTCCTCCTAGAGGCCACACCCACCTCTCCATCTAAAGCAGTGTCCTCCACCCCTCGTTACACCTAATATTTAAAGGTGCAATCTCCTGGGGGCACCTGGGTGGCTCAGTCAGTTAAGTGTCCCAACTCTTGGTTTCCACTCAGGTCCTTATCTCACAGATTGTGGGTTGGAGCCTCGCATCGGGCTCTGTGCTCACAGCGTGGAGCCTGCTTGGGATTCTCTCTCTGCCCCTCCCCTGCTCTCACGCGCTTGTTCTCTCTCTCTCACAATAATTAAATAAACTTAAAAAAAAAAAATAGAATGCCTTGTTGTTTTCTTGTTTATTGCTGGTAACGCTGAGCAGAGTTTAAGCGTCTTGATGTCAGGGCCTTGGTTTATCTTATTCACTAGATACAAGGATGGATTCCTTTCCAATGGTTTTGTAGGACACAGACAACTCTTTCTTCCTCCCTTTATTTTGTTCCTTTCATTAGGGGTATTCTTTGAAACGATTCCCCTCATGCAAAGCAAAAAAAAATCTTTCGGTTAAGTGCCTGGCATGTCATAGGCACTCAATAAATATTTGTTGAATGAAGCAATGAATCGATGATCCCATATATGTTGGGGGTGCCTCAGAGGGTGGAAGTGGGGGTGTAAGGCAGGCTGAGTGGAGATCAGTCCTGACTCACTTCTCTCCTGGGCTCCTCACGCTCTGTCCCATGACTTCACTGCCTCCGCCTCCATGGATTAGCCTCCAGTTCTAGGTCTGTCCCTCCAGTGAAATATCCTCATTGGATAACCTAGAAGCACATCTGCATTCAATACATCCCCAAAGGGACTCTCTTCTTTCACCCCCGGCAGGCCCGCTCTCCCCTTCCCAGGCTCAGTTCATGACCCTCCTAGAAGGGGGCAGTATACACAGTGACTAGGAGTCCCAGACTGCCTAGGTCTGAATCACCGCTCTTTGTGCCTTAGTTTTGCCATCTATAAAATGGGGATAATAATGGTACCTTGTTAACTTGTTGGAACGAATCAAAGAGTATAGAATTTCAGGTGCTTGGGACAGTACCTGCATCCAGGAAGCTGGAGCTGTGTTCCATTCTCACCATTATCACGGGCTGTCTCCTGGGCGGGGACCCAGCATCATTTCAGATACCCTCTTCACCCTTCGTGCTTCCGATTGAAATATAACAGAAGTTTTGCATGTGGTTTTGAATTTTCTAATAGCCACCTTCAAAACATGTAGGAGAAAAAAGGAAAATTAATTTTAACAATTTTATTTAGCCCAGTGTATAAAAAATGATCATTTCAACATAGAATAATGTAAAAGTTAGTGGTGAGATATTTTACATTCCCTTTATATGTATTTATCTATCTATTTTTTTTTTAATTTTTTAACGTTTTTATTTATTTTTGAGACAGAGAGAGACAGAGCATGAATGGGGGAGGGTCAGAGAGAGAGGGAGACACAGAATCTGAAACAGGCTCCAGGTTCCGAGCTATCAGCACAGAGCCCGACGCGGGGTTCGAACTCACGAACTATGAGATCATGACCTGAGCCCAAGTCGGATGCTCAACTGACTAAATCACCCAGGCGCCCCTAAAAATTATTTTTATTATTGATTTATTGATATTTTAGAGAGAGAGTGAGTGTGAGCAGGGGAGGGGCAGGAGGAGAGAGAGAGAGAGAGAGAGAGAGAGAGAGAGAATGAATCTTAAGCAGGCTCCTTGCTCAGCACAGAGCCCAATACTGGGCTTGATCCCTTGACCCTGAGCCTAAATCAAGAGTTGGACACTCAACCAACCAAGCCACCCAGGTAGTGCCCCTACCTGTGCTCTAAATGCTTTTCTGCAACAGCCTCTGTGTTGGTCTTCCTGGCCTCCAACCTTCCCTGTTCCTATTTGTTCTAGCTTCCGCAGCCAGAGAAAGCTTCCTAAATGCAAACCGAATCACTTCCGGCCTCTGTTTAAACTCCTTCAGGGATCCTCCACCCCCTGCGAGTGGGGCAACTTTGGCCCCCTGTGATGTGTCCCTGCTGGTGCAGTGGCCTCTTCTCTGGCTGTTGCTCATGTCTTCTCTGCTCAGCTGCCTCGGGTGCCATTTCCTGTTATAATCTTACCTTAGCTGCTACAATTTCCCGACCCTGTGTATGTGACTTGCTCTGGGATTTATGTATGGAAAAGGAAGCGGTGATAGATGACTCTAGAAAGGTAGTTTGGGGCCAGGTGGTGAAGGACTTTGAACGCCAGATCAAGCAGTGTTCAGACTTTATTCTGTAGGTAATGGGGAGCCACTGTGAGTGTGTGAGGGAGAGCAGCTAGGGCAAGGGATGAGTCCAAGAGGGACTTTTGGCATCAGGCTTAAAGGGAGATCAAATCCAAATCCTTGGCACCCTCTGCAAAGGCCTGGAGGGGAATGACATGATCTGCATTCCGGAACCATCTTTTCTGAAGGCCACTTAGGGGTGGGTTGGAGAGAGGAAGTGAGGCAGAGAACAGTGCCTGTTCAAGCTTTTGTAGGTGAGTCCCTTTCTACTATTATACAGAAGAATGTATGTGAGCATGCACTCTCCTAGTGACCCCAGGTGAGAATCCTCTTTCCGTCTTACAGACAGACAAAGAAACTGGAGTTCAAGGCTAAGAAAGTGGTCCACAGCACCCCGCAGTAAGTGTCTGCGTCCGGGTCCTGTTGGGCCTGATGCTGGAAGGCCTGCAGGCGGCAGGACAGCCGCTGTGTAACACCAGGTGCCCCGAGACTACGAGGCTGCTTCCCATGGCAAAGGTCTCTCTGGGCGGCTCTGTGAGGGCGCGCAGGCCAGATGGAAGTCAGACGGCAGCACAGGGCTTTGAAAGAAAATGGTTCCTTACTTTGACTCCCTTGCTCCCCTGTAAGGTTTAATTTTTTCTTTTTTAACTTGGAGTTAAGTTAATACACAATATCACACCGATTTCAGGCGTACCACAGTGATTCGACAATTATATGTATAACGAAATAGTTACCCTCTGTCACCATGCAAAGTGATTACAATATTATGGACCGTATTCCCTATGCTGTACTTTTTCATCCGCCGTGACTTATTTGTTTTATAACTGGAAGTCTGTGGCTCTTAATCCCCTTCCCCTATTTCGCCCATCCCCTACCCATTCCCCTCTGGCAACCAACCACCAGTTGCCCTCTCTCTCTCTCCCCATAAGAGTCTGATTAAATTGACATGGTCTTCTGGTTACAAGCAACGCCCTAGCTTTAATAATGCCTTAATTTTAAAATCCCAGAATTAATTTTTGGCTCTCTTCGGCATGCAAAGATTTCCCCCAAAGCCTTTAATTCTGTAATCAACTATTTCTCCAATCAAAGAAGACTCCGCGGGACTTTCATGTCTTAATTAATGACTGTCTAATCAGAATTCCACTCTGACTGCTTTAATCTCCCCTTCCCCTTTTTTTCTGGTCTCTCAATGAAGGGCTTATCTAGAACTTGTTTTGACTTCAAACGGACACTTTGGTAATAGTAAATTGCAATACGGGTTTTATCAAGTGGAACCAACTTTTTATTCTCTTTCTTCTGGGTCTTAGTATCAAAGCCACCCTTAGGGAATATGGCCTTCCTTCCTGTCTGGTTTTCAGCAAAACGTGCCTTCAGAGAAGCCCGGGGAAGGTGTTTTAGATTATGCGCAACAAAGACCTCCAGGGTAAAGCCTTTTTTTAAAAAATTTTTTGTATTCATTTTTGAGAGAGACAGAGACAGCAGGAGTGGGGGAGAGGCAGAGAAAGGGGGAGGAAGAGAGAATCCCAAGTAGGCTCCACACTGTCAGCACAGAGCCCAGCTCATGAAACCATGAGATCATGACCGGAGCCGAAACCAAGAGTCTGATGCCTAACCAGCTGAGCCACCCAGGCGCCCCTGGGGTAAATCTTTCTAAAGTGATGGTGGGCTGATCTTCACCAAGGCTATGTGGAGGTTTTTGGTTTGATGATCTTACCTGGCAATTCTTGCTTAAGTAGTAAACATAGTAATTTTTTTTTTATTAAAAAAAATTTTTTTTTTAATGTTTATTTATTTTTGAGAGAGAGACACAAAGTGTGGGTGGGGGAAGGATAGAGATAGAGAAAGGGAGACACAGAATCCAAAGCAGGCTTTAGGCTCCGAGCTGTCAGCACAGAGCCCGACGCAGGGCCCGAACTCACAAACTGTGAGATCATGACCCGAGTCGAAGTCAGACGCCCAACCGACTGAGTCACCCAGGTGCCCCAGTAAATGTAGTAATTTTAGATAGAGATATGAGTGGGTCAGGTGCTAGGTCTCTCTTGCAATGAATGGCAAATTCCTTCTTTTGGTCCTGTCGTCTGTAGAACCCACCTGCCATTTCCATTTGTGGCTCTCTCTTTTTTTTTGTCACATACAAAGAAATAAAGGACACACAGTAAACAGTTGTGGTCCGGGGCCCAAAACCTGCACGAATGTCCCTTAGATGCCACCCCCGGGGACAGCAGCTTGGCCCCCAGCTCTCTTCTTCCTGGGGGTTTGGGGGAATTAACCAAATTATTCACTGATTCACTCAGATAACCGGCTAATATTGACTAAGCTTTGACTGGGTGTGAGCCTCTCAGGCCCACGGACACAGAGACGAGTGGGAAATGACTCTTGCTTTCGGAGTGTGAAGTGTGTTGTAGGGGAGACGGCAGATGTGTGAAGAAGTAGGCATGGCAAGGGAACATGGGTGTGGGCATAGGATGTTGTGGAAAGATCTCTGGAGGCACCGGATGGGCATCGTCCTAGTTGGAGAGATTAGTGATCTGTGATCTAATTAGAGATTAGAGATTAGTGATTCTGGAGGAGACTCACGGGGGACGTGCGGGGTGGGGACACAGACGGAGGGTGGAAGAGGGTCTTAGTCCATTCGGGCTGCTGAAAGAGAACACCGCAGGCCGGGGGTGCTTCTGAACAACAGGCATTTGTTTTTCACTCTTCTGGAGGCCGCCAAGACCACGGTGCCGGCAGATTCTGTGTCTGGTGACAGCCTGCTTCCCGGTTCACAGACATCTGTCTCCTGACACGGCAAAGGAGCAAGGGAACTCTCTGAAGTCTCTTTTAGAAGGGTGCTCATGGGGCGCCTGGGCGGCTCAGCCGGTTAAGCGTCTGACTTTGGCTCAGGTCATGATCTCACGGTCCATGGGTTCGAGCCCCGCGTCAGGCTCTGTGCTGACAGCTCGGAGCCTGGAGCCTGCTTCAGATTTTGTGTCTCCCTCTCTCTCTGCCCCTCCCTCACACATACTCTGTGTCTCTCTTTCTCTCAAAAATAAATATTTAATAACCATTAAAACAAACAAAAAAGCAGGGCACTCATCCCCATTCAGGAGGCTCCACCTTAATGACCTAATCACCTCCCAAAGGCCCCACCTTCTAAGGCCATTGCCTTGGGGGTGGGCTTTCAACACGTGAGTCTGGGCGGGCCGGAAGCATTCAGTCTGCAGCACAGCACAGACAGAGGGGAGCCAGCTGTGCAGTCTCAACAATGGAAAAGATCCTGGCCCGTTGAGGGAACAGAGGTGTCCCTCTGGAGCTGGAGCATGCAGAGGTGGTGTGGAGGTGGGGGAGGACAAGAGTCATCTAGAATAGACCAGATTTAGAGACCCCATCGGATACGGGGCAGGGGGACCGGATTTCAGTCCGGGTGGTGTGTGCGCAGAGGAGCCCCCGGGGGTGGGGGTTGGCCCACAGGGCTGCGGAGGGGCAAGGGGGGGCTGACGCCCATCCTGGGATCTGCGGGCCGAGCCTGGTGGGGGTGTGCCCACCCCGAAAACAGGGGCCGCCTTTCCTTAATTCACACAAGTGTGGACAGGCAGTGACCCTAAGGGTGGAGCTCAGCTTTTACCCCGCTGAGTCTGAGGGCCCCTGGGAGACAATGCAGATGTGGGAGGGAGGGGTGGTCCATGGCAGCCAGGGGACTGGGCATGCAGAGTGAGCTGACCGAGTGGTGGCAGCACCACCCCGCCGATGGTCACCCGTGTCCAGGGCTTGCCTTCTGTCATGCCAGGCACACACCTTCGTTTTGCTCCCCAACCTGCAACCCCCACCCCTCCTCAGCCCTCTGACTTTGGACCTGCTTGAAGAAGAACTTGGCTCCCTACTGTCCCCCTTCTGTCTGAGCCTGTCCCCCTCCTCACCGGTTTCCAAGGTGGTCTGGAGGGGAGGATGGAACCTGGAGTTGGGGTTGGGGAGTAGGGGAGAAGGGTGTCGGGGGACAGACCACAGAGCAGTGTAGAGCCCTCACTCACCCGGACAGCTGCCTTTGGTGGGGGGTGGCTTCTCTCCAGATCTCAAGGGGTTTGGGTGCACATACACCACGGTACCTGCTGGGTGCACAGGTGGGAGCTAAGCAGGCACCTTCCGCTCCACCCCAGGCCCTCCCCGCCACCCCCCCCCCCGCCCCTGCTCCTGCTCCCCGTGCCCTCCCTGCCTCTCAGCTCTGTTCAAATCTCTCCTCTTGCTTCAAGGCCTCTCCGGAGTTCAAACGGATTTCCCTGACCCCCGAATCCCCAGCCTCCTCTGAGCTGTTACTTCTGGATCACATGGCGTCAGGGACAACGTTTCCTTATTTGCGTCCTTCCTAAGGGTCCTCCTGTAAGTCCAGCTGTGGGTGAAACTGATGTCTGATTCGGCTGGGCACCTCCAGGGCCTAGCACAGAGCCTCACCTGTGCCCTTTGGTTCGCCACACGTTAGGATTTGCTTAGTGAGAGCGACAGACACATCTGGGAAAGTGAAAGAGAGGGACGTGACCCAGATCTTGCATAGACGCACATGGACAGGCACCAAAAGGTTCAATCTTGTCCATAGGAGATCATTTTCTGACCACTTCTGCAGGGCAAAGGGCCCCTTTGCACCAAGCCACCAAAGCACACATACGTCCTTTAATGTATTAGTCAGAAAAGGCCAGGCAATGCTACAGTAGTAAGATGTCCCTGACATCTCCGTGGCTGACCACTGAAGGCTCTCCAGCGCTAGTTAGAGGGCGGGCTGGGTGGGGGAAAGCCTCCTGCACACAGGGGTCCAGGCTGACCCAGGCCCAGCCCAGGGAACATCTGGGGGACAGACAGGGCTTGGAGAAGTCATACCCCTTCACCTCTCTTTGCCCAGAAGTGGGCGTGGTCCCTTCTGCTCCTACCCAGCAGCCAGAGCTAGCCACATGGCCCTGCCCAGCTGCAAGGGGGGGGGGGGGGGCTGGGGGAGGGAGGCCTTCTCTGGAGAAGGCAGCTGATCCAGACGTTGGTGAACACCAGTTTCCTCTCCCAGACTTACTCAGGCCCATTTGGGGGAAAGTCTTCCATTGATGAGGTGCCTTTCTTGCCCCGAGGGCCTGGAACCACGGTCTCAGGGCCTTGGCTCCTGCTTTCCACTTACCTGACTCACGAATTTCTCTTTGTGTTCAGCGGACATCAACATGCATTAGCCTCCAAGTTGTCCTTGGGGCTCAAAGAACAAGTTTCATTCCTTTTCCCTGCATGACTTGGGAGGTCTGGATCACTCCCGGCCGGTCTTCCCTAAGTCCAGCGTCCCTCCGTGGCCACTCCTACCTCCCCAGTCACTCACCGTTGCTTTGTTTTACGGTCTTCTCATGGCAGGAGCCCCAAGTGCTGAACTGCAGCACTGGACAGTGCAGGGAGTAAGGAGCCCTGGGAAGAACTACCCATCACAGACCCTCAGCTCGGGCACTGGTGGGAGGGCCATCATGATGTGGGGTTACTGTGTCTAAACACCCCACTGTCTTCATACGTGTGCCAGGGTAAAACTGGTAAGGCCAACACTCTCCTGGGCATTGCCTCTTCTTTATTTTGGAATTTTAGTCCCTTGCAAGGGACTGAATGTCTGTGTCCCCTCCACTCCCCATCCATCCCTTGAGATCCTAACCCCCTAGTATGATGGTATTTGGAGGCGGGACCTTTGGGAGGTGCTTAGCTCAGGAGGCTGGAGCCTTCCTGAACGGGACTGATGCCCTCATAAAAGAGACCCCAGCGGGCTCCCTTGCCCCTTCTGACATGTGAGGACACAGAGAGAAGATGGCCTTCCATGAACCAGGAAGTGGGCCCTCACCTTGATCTTGGACTTCCAGCTCCCAGAACTGTCAGAAATAAATTTCTATGGTTTATAAGCCCCCTAGCCTATGGTGTTCTTTATAGCAGCGGAAGGAACACACGAAGACATGGCCTTCCTTTGTTTATCATCGAACCATCTCGTTAAGCTCTTTGGGAAGCATTTTGCTGGGCTGTGGCCACATTAGGGAGCAAACTTATCACCATACAAGTTGGGCTTTTAGCGTGGGTGATTGGGCACACTCCCTACCTTTTTTTTTTTTTTAGTGTTTTTTAGGTTTTGTTTTTGACACTCCCCCCCCCCCCCCCCCTTCAAACTTCTGTTTAAGATCATGGGCTGTTGTGGCAGCCGTCAAATTCGCCGTCTTCTGAACATCTATCTCACTGCCGGTGTTTGGGGGAAACAGGTAGGCTTACACTTGCAGGCGTGCTGGGCAAAGCAGCGTTCCTGTTTATAGGGCCCGGGTGGACACCTGTGGGGGTGTGCGGGGGAAAGAAGAAAAATTCAGGGTTCGCATCTTGCAGAGTGTCCATGTTTGGCCCCATTCTGCCCCGGCCCAAGGACAAAAAGCTTGGAGCAGAACGAAGAAGCCCTTCTGCTGTGACCGTCCTGCGACCTGGAGTCAACCGTGCCCACTTCTGTGCTGTCTTGGGATCTGGAACAGCTGGGATTACGGGCTGCTGGAGAAATCAGTGTGAAAACCTCTCCGTTCCTATGTGGCCTCCCTGAACTTCTGGGGGGAATCGGAGAATCCATGTGCAATAGGGCACTGGGCGGGGGGAGGGGAAGATTTCTGTTTTAGATTAACAGGAGGATTTATCATGCCAGAAGGTCAATATTTACCTTGGCTTCAGCTTGATGAGTATTACTTCTCTGTTCAGTGGCTCTCTCTGCTGACTTCAGCAGAACAGAAGATCTGCTTTTTGTCTGCGATAGAGGATGCTGACTGATACTTTCTTATCAGAAAGGCCTGCTAACAGAGTTGGGGAGGGGCCCACTCTTCGTGTGTGTGTGTGTGTGTGTATGTGTGTGTGGGGGGCTGTCTCCTTCCACCAAGAAATCTGATCCATCTTTGTACAAACAACCCGTTTTCAAGGCACTTTTGAACTTGCAAAAGGAGGAGAGAGAGCACAGGACCCTGGACAAATCACTTGTCTCCACTCCTTGTCTGAAAAGTAATTCCGAGGACCCCTGCCTGTTCATGTCAGGCTTGTGGCAAACAGTGGAGGAGCTCAGGAAAGCCTCCCAGCCTCATTCAGCAGCTTTTCGTTACATTGAGGTTGGGAGGGAAGAGGTTCTGTGATTGCCCAAGGTCACCAAGGAAGAGAGGAGGAAGGAGTCAGCCCTGCAGTCAGGGTCCCAGCTCCAAGCACTTATGGCCCAATGTCTTGGGCTCCTGGGAACAGTGGCTTCTGCCTCTCCCGAAGTGCTAACGGGTATTTGTGGGATTACCAAGGCACCAGTGTGGAATATAGACACAAGCAGGTGGGTGGAGCACCGATTAGGCCAGCCAATCAGTGCTAGTGATTGAAGACCCTTAGACTCACTGAGGTACTGCCTGACCCTTTATTTCAGGGCCCTCAAACATCCCACTCACCACAAGTAAGTTTTATCTTAAAAAGAAAACACGCAAACTGTACATCCTTCACAATAATAGTCTCATATTTGTTTTAAAATAAAGTTTTGTTTCAGGGCACCTGGGTGGCTCAGTCGGTTAAGGGTCCGACTTCGGCTCAGGTCATGATCTCGCGGTTTGTGAGTTCCAGCCCCGCGTCGGGCTCTGTGCCGACAGCTCGGAGCCTGGAGCCTGCTTCGGATTCTGTGTCTCCCTTCTCTCTGCCCCTCCCCTGCTCATGCTCTGTCTCTTTCACAAAAGTGAAATAAACATTAAAAAAAAATTTTTTTTAAATAAAATAAAGTGTGGTTTTAAATTGTTGACCATTGGAATACTGGGTTTGTCCCGGGGCCTCTCAGAGTCTCGTCTGAGAAAGCTCTGCACCCTGGGATATGAGCCTCCTGGTCAGCCCCACTTGGGGGTGGGGGTTGAGAAGGGGGGGTGCTCTTCAATTTTATCCCTCACCAAAGCCTTGCAAATTACCATAATGAACATTAATTGTCATAAGGTGCCAGCACCATTCAAGCACTGCAGGTGAAGAATTCATTGAATTCTTTTAGCAAACCCATGCCCTAGGTGTCGTGATTATTACTCTGGTTTCACAGATGAGGGCACTCAGAGAGGTTAGGTAACACGTCCAAAGTCACAGGGCTGGTACCTGTTGAAGTGGGATTCTACTCACTGGTGTTCTCTGGGGGGAGTTTAGAGCGTATTGCTATTGAACCCTTCTCCGTTCTTCTTGGCTCCTGCGGCCCCATCTTGGGGGGGGGGGTGGCAGCTGAAAATCTTACGTAGAAGAGTGACAGCTCAGTAAGGCTGGGTATATCCACAGGTGCCTTGGAGAGGGGAGTGGAGGACGAAGAGAAGAGTGAATTACTGAAGGCCAGACCTGGAAAGATCTTCAGAGACAACCAATACACTTTTCACTTTACAAATGAAGACACTGGGAAGGACCAGAGAGGGGAGTTTTCTGCAGGTCATCAGCAATGAGTGGGGGAGCCCGGAACAGACCTGGGGCTTCTGGGTCTGGGTGGTGTGGGCGGTATCATATTTCTTTTCCTGATTTTATGCATCTGCCTTTTCCCTTACCATCTAAATGGAACTGCCTCTTGTTTGGAGAACTTTTGTCCAAACTGCTGGCTGCCCTTTGCTATTTTTTTTTTTTTTTACTTTATTTATTTTGAGAGAGAGAGAGAGAGAAGGGGAGGGGCAGAGAGAGAGGGAGAGAGAGAATCCCAAGCAGGCTCCACACTGTCAGTGCAGAGCTCTACGCAAGGCTCGAACTCACAAACCACGAGATCACGACCTGAGCCGAAATCTAGAGTTGGACGCTTAACCGACTGAGCCACCCCGGTGCCCCTGCCTTTTGCCATTTTAATGCCTCCCTGAAGAGTAGTGCAGGCACCGTGAAGGTGACAACCATATTATTTGCTTCTCTACCAGCTCTCACTGTGCACAGCATGGTGCTGAACACACAGAAGTTTCCTGGTCACGTTCGTGGGGCCAGAATGAACTTACTGTCCTACATATGAAACGGAGGACCAAACTCAGACAACTGTCTCAGTCCTGAAGTTGCCGGGATGAATTAATTCTTTTCCTAAAGCTTTCCATCCTAAAAGAATCCTGAGGTGTACAGAATAGTGTTATCCCCTCTTTTCTCTCTGCACCTCTCTCGTCTGGGTGCAGCCTGTAGCACCGGACAAATGACTTTAAGATAAAAACGAAATCCTTAAAAAAAAAAAATCTTGTTCCCTTCATGTCACGCCTGCAGCATAAAGCTAATTTATAGCTACATGGAATTTCTCTGGTCTTTAAGGTCTCATTATGCAAGTAAAGGAGAGGAAGGAAGAAGACAGAATGCTTACAAATTCCTGGGGGGCGGGGAATGACCTCACCACTTACTGGGTGTTAGCCAACTGCCCAGGGACCACAGTTCAGATTCCTTTAGGGGAGGCCCTGAAAATCCCTTGATAACCCAAACTCTCCAAATCTTTTAGGTCTTGAGAGAGGAATGGAGGGCAAGTTGAAGGAAGTAGTTCTAGGTCCAAGTGACATTTCCCATTATGCACTGCCCACTCTGAGATGGACTGTATCCATCCTGAGTCCTGGGCAGAGACTCGGGACTTGGGAAGTCCACTGACGAGGCCTCAGCAGGACGTGAGAGAGCCGAGTGGAGAAAGATGGGTAGTTTGGGGAGAAGGTGAAGCGGGTTGGATATGTTTGGGGATAGGTACTCAAGAGGGTACATATGGGATATGTAAACAAGAGGACAGAGGCCACGGGAGTGGGCCTTTCTATTCACATCTCCAACGGCATCTTCCTGTATTCCCCTAAAAACAATTCCAGAATTCTCTTACAAAATGTACTGCAGCCCATTAAGCACTTCCATATTGGATGGCTTCTCTCCAGACCTCGGGGCATTTTACAGACTAGGAGCTCTTAGTTAGGGGGGCCAAGAGGCAGCTTTGGGGCCTCTGTCAGCCCCTAGGATGCTTCAGGGAGAATTAGAAAGACTCAATCTGGGGAGAGAGGACACCGCCTAGATTTTGGGCCCCACCTGTCCCCTGCTTGAGGTACAGCGCTCTGGAGATCTTGCAGCCCAGAAAAGATCAACTTGGGGCCAGGCGGCCCATGGGCTCAGTGTGGGATCTGGGACTCGGCATGCCCATCTGTAAAAGGTGGGACTGTAATCCGATCTCCCCTCCCCTGAAGCTACTTTCCAGATCTGATGCCTCATGAATCGGTGATTCCAAGGACAACTTCTCACCCCCAAGTCCAGCGCTTTCCTCATTCCTGGCTACAGCTCACCTTGGAGAGAGAGAGAGTTGGCAAGGTAGAGGGTGGAGGTGAAAAGGGAGAAGATTCTAAGGAAGCTTGGGTGTGAAGTAGTTTTGTCCAAAGGGCCCTAGACCAAGAGCGTGCTCTTTTTCCGGCTTAACTCTTTTGGGCCTCTGTTTCCGCCTCTAAAAAATGGGAATGGTGGCATCTAATACCGAGGGCAACGTTGTGGGGATTAAAATCGCCCAGGCGAAATTGCCAGGCATGGAGCGGGGATCCCACGAGCGTTTGCGGACCCGAAGAGGGCTTGGTTGGGAAGGTTCTAGAGTGCGTGCGCGAGGACGCAGGCGCGACGTCTGGCCTTCCGGGCACGCGGAAAAGCCCCCCCCCCCCCGCCCCCCCGGACCCCCAGCTCTGCAGCCACTGCCGCCTCCTCGGCCCCGGACCGCCGAGGGTTAATGAAAAAGCCCCACGCCCCCTTTGACGGCGCAGAGCCCACCTCGCCGAATTTGAAAAGGCGGCCCTGGAGAGGCGTGGGCGCCCCCCAGAAACTTCCAACTCGCACCCGGGCTCCGCTCGCTCGCCCGCTCGCTCGCTCTGCTCCCGGCGGGGGCCGCGGGTTCGGTCCGGCCGCGGGTGCGCTCCCGCCTGTCCTGCCGCCCGGGCTCCGGGTCCCCGCGGGCGGCCGCGCAAGATGAAGCTGGCTCTCCTCCTGCCCTGGGCGTGCTGCTGCCTCTGCGGGTCGGCGCTGGCCACCGGCTTCCTGTACCCCTTCCCGGCCGCAGCCCTGCAGCAGCACGGCTACCCCGAGCCGGGCGCCGGCTCCCCCGGCAGCGGCTACGGGAGCCGCCGGTGAGTAGCGCGGCGACGGCGGGGCCTGGGGGGCGAGCGCTGGGGACGCCGGGCGGTCGGGGGCTCGGGGCTGGAGAAGAGGCTGGCGGACGGAGGGCGCCGGACGGTGGGGGGGGGGGGGGGGATGGAGCGCTGGGCGGTGGGGCTGGGGACGCGGGGCGGTCGGGGACTGGGGGCTTGGGCGGCCTGGGCCGGGGCGGCGGGGGGGGGGGCGCGGGGTCGGGACTGCGGTGGTCTCTGGCCGCGCCCACCTTCTCTCTTCCTTTCTTTGCTCCCCCCACCTTCGCCCCTTCGGCTCCCGGCTCCGAGTGGAGGTGGCCGAAACCTGCGGGGGTGGGGGGTGGGGTGGGGAGGCGCGCGGAGGGAGCGACCGTGGCCCGCTGGGGCTGCGTGGCTCAGTCCCTGGATGTTTACCGGATCACGTGGCTCCGCCGCGCTCACCTGCGCGGCCGCGGCTTTGTGTTGGGGAGCAGGTTCCCGGGTTGCCAAGGCCGAGCGTCCGGTCTCCCGCCTCTCTTGCTTGCTGCCCAGGGATACCGGGGGGAGACGGCGGGGGTGTGTGTGTGTGTGGGACGATTCCGTCCCGTCCTGGGGGCCGGGACCGCGAAGGAGCCTCTGCTGCGCACCCCCCAGTCACCTGGGGACGTGGAACCGGGCTCCGATTGGACGGATCCGCTGCGGGGCCGGAGAAGGAGCCAGGTCACCGAACCCGAGGCGCCGGGACGCACCGGTGGCTTCCTCCTCTGCCGGCAGGTGGCGCCCTGGCCACCCCCGAGACGGTTAAGGCAGCGTCTGCTCACCGCGAGGTTGAATTCCCCCAGAAAACGCGTGAGCACGCAAGTAAAAGTTGCCAAATGCCCGTTTGCGCAGCTCAGTCGAATTCAGCATTTCCTGATTTAATAATTACAACTCACAGAGTTGTGATGGCTCTCTAGAGCACACAACGTGCATTCGTACCTTCCGTGTCTTTGGATCCTAAACTCCCCCGCCCAGGGGTACCTATTACAGCGTTATCTTTCCTTCGGGTGAGGAAATGGAGCCCCAGGGGGAGGTCCCCAAGTTAGTGGCAACTCAGGACTGACCTTCTGTCTGCTTTCTCCCAATCCTGTCCTTTCTACCGCACCACTCTGCTTATTGTTATGGAGGAAGGCAAGAGACAGGTCCCAGCGACTTCTCCTGTGTGATATTTATTTACCAACCCCCGGAGAACTATCAAGATGAATCCTGGAAATGAATGTCTTATATAGCTCTGGGGAAGCAGGGATGTTTTGTGCGGGGCAGGCTGTATGCTTAATGGCTGGGTAAGGCGAGACTCAGGAAAGCACACACACACACACACACACACACACACACACACACACAAAGTGCTTCTGGAAAACTTTGCATACAATTTTATTTCCCTCATTTTGTTTGGAAATACTTACCCATGGCTTCTATTAGCGTTCTTCTCCAGACACCCACAGCAGTGTGGGCTCTACACTCATCCTCCGCATATGAGGATAGTCTGAAAAAAACAAGCTTTTCAAGTTGTAGAGTGATCTGTATAACATGATCTCGTTTATGAAAAAACATTCTGGTTTATGGGGATGTACGCCCAGAAAAAATCCATAGGCAAACATTTCCTACAGTTACCTATCGGGAGAGTCCGGAGGTCGGAGGGCAGGGGTGGAAGGTGGGTGGGCTTCCATTTTCTCCCTTGGTGTCCCGGTGTCCTGTTTGCATCTTTTACAAGGAGCGTACATTCCTGTGTTATTTTTGCAATTAAAAAGTGTGGGAAGGAAAAGAAAAAGAAAAGGAAAGCTTCCGCACGGTGAAACATGCATGCTGAGAAGAGCCAGAGGTGAGGTCCTTGAAGGAAGTGAGTGGATGGGGACGGATGTTCTGGCGTTTGGTGGGGTGCGACTTGGGGACCGCCACAGAAACTTGGAAGGGACTGTTTTAGCGTAAATAAAAAGAGGCCCAAACAATTGTGGTAATCTTTCAGAACTCTTTCTACCAGGATGGGAGCTGGGAGAAGGTATAATTAGGTTCAGGAAGGATCTGGATGAAGCTGTGGAAAATGGATTCCTAAATAGGATACTACGAGGTGTTAAGGAGGCTCGGGGCAGGTTCCAGATGCTGGAGATTGATGTCCAGAGCGCCACTGAGCTCCGCTATGCAAAGTCCCGCGTGGGCATGGCGGGCTTGAGCTGGATGGTGTCGTACGTTCCTGGGTCTCGTGAGCGATCAGTCACAGGTGGTCTGTGTCCTTGAAATTCAAGAGCCCCAGAAGCAGAGGGCTTGGAGACGACGTTTGGCACGGCGCCCTTCGCAGCCTTGGCCTCCGCTTTGCCTCCGTATGTGTGTTTACAGTGGCTTGGTCTCAGCCTACGGGCCAAGTGACAGAGCTGTTTCTGACAAATAGTCTCCCTTCAGTTCATGGCATTGCTCCTGTTGGCATCCGAGTTTTGGATGTGGTCTGTGTTTCCCCTGCGCCCACCCTTCTGGGCCTGGGCCTGTCTGGGTCTGACATGTGCTGGGGGCATCTTGCCCAAACCGGGGTGCTCTGCTCCGGTCGCCTCTGTCAGAAGCCCAGGGTGGACCCCTCTGTGGAAGCAACTTTGGCAAAAACGAAGAGGACCCCACTTCCTCAGAGGGCTGTTTCCAGAAGAATCTAGCAACCCTGCATATGGGCCACCAATGGTTTTTGCTGGCCAGAGAGCCGTTCAGTTGCCAAATGAAAGCTGAAGGGAACTGCGGCACTCGTGGACGCGCAGGGCCGCACTGAGAACTGAGCCCCCGGGGCGCCTGGATGGCTCAGGGCGTCAAGGGTCTGACTGGGTCGGGTCCTGATCTCACAGCTCATGAGTTCGAGCCCCGCATCGGGCTCTCTGCTCTCAGTACAGAGCCTGCTTGGGATTCTTTCTCTTTGTCTCTTCCTGGCTCATGCTCTCTCTCTCTCTCCCTCTCAAAATAAATAAACTTAAAAAAACTTAATAAAACTTAAAAATAAAAGAACTGAGCCCCCAATGCCCCTCCCCCCCGTTTTTGATTCTACCCTCGTAAGTAGAATACATTTGTGAAACTCTTTAAAGCATGCAAGTTTCGCTCACTCCCCTTTCTCTTTCCCTCCTTCCCTCCCTCCCTCCTCTGCCACAGATGTTTACTGGGGGGTCTTGTCCCTTGTCTCCTCCTCCCTTCTATATCCGACCCTAAAGGGGCCAGAGCAGCTGCGAGTGATCAGGGCACAAGGATGAGACCAGAGAAGGGCCCCACGGCCTATCTGTGTTTTGCATCTAGTGGAGGGAGACGTTTGAATTTGGTTAAAGATAAAAAGCTTTAATATTGATTCTTGGTGTGGATGTGTTCTTCTGACTAGGAGAAACCAGAGGAGATGTGGGATGTGCCCAGATTTCAGCAGAGGAAGGAATGAATGCGTCCAGAGAGCGGGTTCGTGGGGCAGGGGACAAAAGACAAAGTTGTTTTTGGCTTCTCCCCTGAAGAAGAACGCGCGTTCCAGAAACCACTTCCCCCTGTGTAGGGCCCGAGGCGTGAGAGCAAATGGAGCCCAGGCGCCGTAAGGCCACGTGTCTACATGCTATGACTCAGGCTAACGGATGCTCCGTAAGTGGGTTCTGTCCACCACCCTCGGTGAGTGTACCTTCTCAATGACCTGGAAGGCCAGGTCAAGGAGGAATTCATAGATGCCATAGAATTCTGTTCCGGAAATGGGGTGAGGGGCCTTATGGGCCCTTCGAGCTGCGTGTCCTACAAGTTCACTCCACACCCGTGGCCTAGAAGTGGGCATACAGGCTGCGGGGTCTGTCCCGGGGGATGGCCCGGATGGGCACACCCTCTTGGTCCCACAGGCTTGTCATCCGGCGGGAGGGCCACGGCCAGAGGAGGCCAGAGCGGGGTCCTGTCAAGTGCAAGGCCCAGGGCAGGTCCAGGTCCAAGGGCCACGGCCCGTCCCCCAGGGGCTCTACCCCTAATTCACGATATGGACTTGCGCGTGTTACTGAACCCGCCCCAGCCCGTGTCCCGGTCTGCACGATGAGGACGGCGTGGAGACAGGACTCGGGGCATGAGGCTCGCCGGGAGGCCGAGTGTGCGAGGCGCCAAGAGCAGGAAGGGTGCTCAGAGGCTGGGTTTGCAGAACAGACCTGACCGCACTCGGCCGTCCCCACCGAGGTCAGGAAGAGAGTCGGAGCTGCTCAGCCACGCGTGCAGGCCTTTGTCCTCTGGCCCCCTGGCCCCTGTGCCGTGGGCCGCCCCTCACCCTCCAGCCCTGCCGAGCGGCTGCTCCTGTGGGTCATCCAGCGTTCAGGGAGCTGTCGCTCCAGGTCACACCTTTTATAAAAAAATTTTTTTTTAAATCTTTATTTATTTTTGAGAGAGAGAGAGAGAGGGAGACGCAGAATCCGAAGCAGGCTCCAGGCTCTGAGCTGTCGGCACAGAGCCCGACGTGGAGCTCGAACCCACAAACCCCACAAACCGCGAGATCATGACCTGAGCCGAAGTCGGACACTTGACCGACGGAGCCACCCAGGCGCCCCTCCAGGTCACGCCTTTAATGACGCGGATACTGGCTGACGGCCTGTTTCATCCTTGTGGCTTTACCTGCATGAGGCCGTCCTTCTCCCCACACCCCTCGAGGCTGCCCCACTCCCCTCCTCTCCCCCGTTCTGCCACAATTCTGGGCACCCGGATGTCCAGCTGTGACTCACCATTGCCCCGTGTTACTCTAAGCCTCTCCCTCCCCTCCCCTTCACCTTAGCCGCTATCCTTGGCCTTGCCGGCCTCCGAGTTCCCGCAGGAACCTCACACCTCGGTGTCTCGGTATCATAAATTCTGGACTCAGGTTCTTCCACCCCACCCCTCACTCACGCGGCTGAGCCCTCCTTTGCTCACTCCGTCTTCTCTTTTTTTTAAATTTTTTTTTTTCCAACGTTTTTTATTTATTTTTGGGACAGAGAGAGACAGAGCATGAACGGGGGAGGGGCAGAGAGAGAGGGAGACACAGAATCGGAAACAGGCTCCAGGCTCCGAGCCATCGGCCCAGAGCCCGACGCGGGGCTCGAACTCACGGACCGCGAGATCGTGACCTGGCTGAAGTCGGACGCTCAACCGACTGCGCCACCCAGGCGCCCCAATCACTCCGTCTTCTCTTAGCCTGACCACTTGTCCCATCTTTGTGGCCTTCCGACCTCCAACTTCCTGTCCCCTTGACCCTCCCTCCCAGCTGCCTAGAAAGGCGCGCCCCTGCCCGCCCAGAGGATCCTCCAGCCTTCTTCTGGAGGGTCAGGAGGGCTGTCCATCTGCGTCAGCGACGTTATTGCGCCTCGGTAGTGGTGATGGGGTCTGGCATCGGGGCTTCCCGTCTCTCTGCCCAGGAACTGGCTGTGTGTGGCCAGCCCTGTGATGGCGAGGCTGTGTGGCATCGTCCGTGACCAACTTGGCCACTGTCTGGTGGGGCCCGTTTTAGTTCTCCAAGGATCTGTCTTCCTCTTCCGTGCCGCTGCCCGATGGACCTTTCTCTTGCCCTCCTCTGTAAAGCCCTTTGGTCGCCCACCATCTCCTGCCTCAGCTTGACAGACAGGTTCCAGTTCTTAGGTCAACTCTCAGTGACTAGTAGGAGCTGCCCCGGCCAGTGGGTTAAGGAGGATTCCGAGGTGGAGTCTGGGCTCTGTGAAGAGGACCATGACAACTGAGTGATGTCACCGTGGCTGGGGGGCAGGAAAGTGGAGGCAGGTGTGATGT
The DNA here is from genome assembly GCF_028018385.1 of Neofelis nebulosa. NCBI lineage: Eukaryota > Metazoa > Chordata > Mammalia > Carnivora > Felidae > Neofelis > Neofelis nebulosa. The sequence continues at coordinate 8,119,942 of NC_080799.1, forward strand.
ACTGGGCAGCCTTGGCCTTTATGATAAAACCCACCGTCTCCGGTGTCACGTATAAAGGCTGCCTTCAAATCAATGTTTTTAAGTTTATTTATTTATGGAGAGAGAGAGAGAACAAGCAGGGGAGGGGCAGAGAGAGAGGGAGAGAGAATCGCAAGCAGGCTCTGCGCTGTCGGCAGAGAGCCCGAGGTGGGGCTCGAACCCACGAACTGTGAGATCGTGATCTGAGCTGGAACCGAGGGGGACACTTACTTAACCGACTGCGCCACCCAGATGCTCCTAAAGTCTGACTTTTTAAAGCCCATCTTTTGTCCTCTATGCCAGCTACATCGTATTAATTGTTTCTGTTTCCTTGCATCTGCTGTTTGATTTGCTTGCGGTGCCCTCCCATGAGCACCTAGAATATTCTGCATATGTCTGTCTCAAGGTCTCTCAACCTTGGTACCCTTGACACTGTGGACCAGGTAACCTTGTCGTGCAGCTGTCCTGTGTGTTGCAGGATGTCCTGGCCTCTCCCCACTGAACACCAGGAGCATAGCCTTGCCCCCCAACTCGAACAACCGAAAAACGTCTCCTGACCCGGCCAGATGTCCCCTAGGGGACAAAATGACACCCAGCTGGAACCGCTGTTCTCTCTGAACTTGAACATTTTGAATTGGGGGACATTTAAAAATATGGTATTTAGGGGCTCCTGGGTGGCTCAGTCTGTTGAGCGCCCGACTCTTGATTTTGGCTTAGGCCGTGATCCTAGGGTTGTGGGATCAAGCCCTGCATAGGGCTTTGCGTTGACAGCATGGAGCCTGCTTGGGATTCTCTCTCTCTCCCTCTGCCCCCTCCCCTACTCTTTCTCTCTCTCTCTCAAAAAAGAGAAAACAATACATGAAAATAAAAATATGACATCTAAAATTTTTTTCTGTGGAAGCTGTCGAACCTGTACACAAGTAGGCAACAAAATAAGTCCCCGTGTACCCTCACTGGGCTTTGTTAACTGTTGCATTTTGCCACACTTACCCGGTTCCCTTCTTCCCGCCCAACACACACACACACACACACACACACACACACACACACACACACATTCTGTTTGGGTGTGTGAAGCATTTTACAGTTTGTTTTTTTTTTTTAAGTAGGCTCCATGCCCAATGTGTGAGTTGAACTCACCACCCTGAGATCAAATGCCCTTGGGGCATTTGAAAGCAAATCCCAGGCTCACGTCCATTTACTTGTAATATTCTATATACACTACCATGCCAACGTTTAACAGACTTACAGTCATTCCTTATTCATATTACTGTTCCTTCTTACTTCTTATTGGATCCCAAATCCAATCCACATTCAGATCTTCTCCAACTGTCCAGAAAGTGTTCCCTTATTGTTAGTTTGTTCAGATCCGGATCTACTCATGATCTGCTTTCGTTCTTGTGCCTTTTTAGTCTCTCACTGTAGGAAAGTCCTCTCTCCTTGACAAGAATGCTTTTCCCCCCTCAAGCCATTGACTTGTCAGAAGGCCGGTTGTCCTGTAGGTGCCCATGTTCCAGATTTGGCTGATTGCTTCCAAGTGCTGTCATTGATTTGATCTTCTACTGCCTGTGTTTGTTCTATATTGGAGATTAGATGTAAAGGTTTGATTATATTTAGGATCTCTTTTTCGGGGGGAGGCAAGAGTGCTTCATAGTTGGTCCAGTATATCATATCATATCATATCATATCATATCATATCAATCAGGGGGTGTTACGAACTGAGTATTTTTGTCCCCTCAAAATTCCTATGGTGAAGCCCTGTCCTCAATATGATGGCCTTTGAAGGTAGGCCTTCTGGAAGCAATTAGGTTTAGATGAAGTCATGAGGTTGGGGTCCCCATGATGGCACTCCTGTCCTTATAAGAAAGGGAAGGGAGTGGCTCCTGGGTGGTTCAGTCGGTTGAGCGTCTGACTTGGGCTCTGGTCATGATCTCGCGGTTCATGGGTTCGAGCCCCGCGTCGGGCTCTGTGCTGACAGCTCAGAGCCTGGCTTCTGCTTCGGATTCTGTGTCTCCCTCTCTCTCTGACCCTCCACTGCTCACGCTCTGTCTCTCTGTCTCTCTGAAATAAATAAACATTAAAAATTTTTTTAATTTTTTTTTTTTTCAACATTTTAAATTTATTTTTGGGACAGAGAGGGACAGAGCATGAACGGGGGAGGGGCAGAGAGAGAGGGAGACACAGAATCGGAAACAGGCTCCAGGCTCCGAGCCATCAGCCCAGAGCCTGACGCGGGGCTCGAACTCACGGACCGCGAGATCGTGACCTGGCTGAAGTCGGACGCTTAACCGACTGCGCCACCCAGGCGCCCCTAAAAATTTTTTTTAAAAAACAAAGAAAGGGAAGAGAGAGAGCAGAGCACGCGCACACACACACTCTCTCTTTCTGTCTGCCACGTGAAGACACGGTGAACAGGCAGCCTTCCTGCAGCCTGGAAGAGGCTCTCACCAGGAACGGAATCTGCTGGCATTTTCATCCTGGACTTGCCAGCCTCCATATCTGTGAGAAAGAAACATTTAAGCCACTCAGTCTAGGATGTATTTTGCGATGGTGCCCCAGGCTAATACAGGAGGACATGACTTTTTTTCCCCTGGAAATCCGGGTGTTTGACATTCACCAAAATAACCACTGTCTGCAGGTTTCTTCTTCTCTTCTCTCTACAATTTATTTCTTGAAGAAACCAGGCCTCATTGAGGTTTCCTTGTTCAGGATTTTGTTGAGAGAGAGAGTGAGAGAGCGCACGCTCGTGCACACACATGTGAGCAAGGGCGCGTGTATGGGGGAGGGACAGAGAGAGAGAGAGAGAGAGAGAGAGAGAGAGAATCTCAAGAAGGCTCCCAACACCCAGCGCAGAGCCCGGTGTGAGTTTCGGTCCTATGTCCCTGGGATCATAACATGAGCCAAAGTCCAGAGTCGGATGCTCAACAGACTGAGCCACCCAAGCGCCTCTCCTTGTTCGGGATTTTGTTGATTATATCCTCATGGTGCCTGTTAACACGTTCCTCTGTCCTCGGTATTTCCAGAATATTGGAAATTAAACAGAAGCTTGAGTAGATTTTGGTTCTGTCTCCTTCTCTTCCTTATTATTATTGTTTGGGCAAAATTACCTCTTTGGTTGTGTAGTATTCTTCCGTCAACAATTGTATTAAGAATCACACACCATCTGGTAGTTTCTTTTTCTCTTGTGATGTTAGCAGGTTTTGATAACCGTTGTCTTCATCACTGTTCGTTAAGGGCTGCATTATTTTTGAGAGAAAGAGTGTGTGTGCACCCCAGTGGGGGAGGTGCAGAGAGAGAGAGGGGGACAGAGGATCTAAAGCAGGCTCTGTGCTGAGAGTGGAGAGGCTGATGTGGGGCTCGAACTCACGAACTGTGAGATCAGGACCTGAGCTGAAGTCAGACACTCAACTGACTGAGCCACCCAGGCGCCCCCAAGATGTATCCTATTTTAATGCTGACGTGGCTTTTTCATTTAATTACTGGAATACTTGTGTGATTTCCTCCTTCTCTACTATTTGTAGATAGTCATATTTTGAATTTTTTTTTGGTAAATTCGTTTTTAATGTTTATTTATTCTTGAGACAGAGACAGCGTGAACAGGGGAGGGGCAGAGAAAGACAGAGACACAGAATCCGAAGCAGCCTCCAGGCTCGGAGCTGTCAGCACAGAGCCCGACATGGGGCCCGAACTCGTGAACTGCGAGATCCTGACCTGAGCCGAGGTCAGACATTCAACTGACTGAGCCACGCAGGCTGCCCTCCTGCATTCATGTTTACAGCTCCATAGTTCTGCGTTGTGTGGATCACTTCGCTTATTCACTTTGCCCTTTACTGGTAGACATTGTGTTGTTCTGATCCTTTGTGTGGCATGTAATGCCCTGTTACATGTCATTGTGTGTCATTCATTTTGTATTTTTGCAAATGGATCTTTTTTAAAAAGCTGATTTATTTTGAGAGAGAGAGAGAGCAAGTGGGTTAGCAGAGAGAGAGAAAGAGAGGAAAGAGAGAATCCCAAGCAGGCTCCACACTGTCAGCATAGAGCCCCATGCGGGGCTCGAGCTCACGAACCGTGAGATCATGACCTGAGCCAAAATCAAGAGCCGGGTGCTTAACCGACTGAGCCCCCCGGACGCCTGCAAATGCATCTTTAGGATGTGTTTTTACAAGTGGGTTTTCTGGGTTAAAGGGTGAGTGTGTGCATACTTCTGATAGCGTCAAACTTCCTGCCAAAGGAATTATACCATTTTGCATCCTAATGAACAGTTTTTTTCCTTGGGATACATTTTTTTTGTTTGTTTTAATTTTTTTTAATGTTTATTTTTTTGACAGAGAGAGAGAGAGAGAGAGACAGAGCATGAGTGGGGGAGGGGCAGAGAGAGAGGGAGACACAGAATCCGAAGCGGGCTCCAGGCTCTGAACTGTCAGCACAGAGCCCGACTCGGGGCTTGAACCCACAGACTACAAGATCATGACCTGAGTTGAAGTCAGACGCTCAACCGACTGAGCCACCCAGGCGCCCCTGTTTTAATTTTTTTAATGTTTATTTATTTTTGAGAGAGAGACCACGAGCAGGGGAGGGACAGAGAGAGATGGAGAGAGCGCGAGCATGAGCAGGGGAGGGACAGAGAGAGAGAGGGAGACACAGAATCTGAAGCGGGCTCCGGGTTCCAAGCCGTCAGCACAGAGCCCAACATGGGGCTCGAACCCACGAACCGCGTGATCATGACCTGAGCTGAAGTCAGACGTTTCACTGACTGAGCCACCCAGGCGCCCCCTTTGGGGTACATTTTGAAGAGCCAGTTTAGTGATTCTGGGACAAAGTGGCCCTGTGGGGATGTGAGGGGACTTCCCTGGCCTACGCCACCGCCACCGGCAAGCCTGGCCCACCCCTCGCGTTTGCGGGGCGCTGATGAAAGCCCTCACACCATATGTCTAAGTATTTATAAGTCGTAAATCAAGCTTACAAACTGTTAAATAAAATCTGTTGTGTTATCGACCTTGACAGACCTACCCTCCCAATGACCTGGGGATGGGGGTGAGGCTCATATTTAGAACTCTTAGCCTCCTTGAGTTTTATGCTGAATTCAGCGGTTCGGGGAGATCCACCTTTCACTTCTCTCCTTGTTCCGCCCGACACCTTGCCCCTGGTGCGGCCTCACGCACCCACTGTGGGCACTTGAGTCTAGCCCAGGACCTCTCACCCTGCCCTACCAACCGCCACGTGGCCACACTTCATGCCCGAGTGTGTCTAGCTGTGGGGGAGGGAATCCCAGGCCCCAGGTATCTGCACTTGGTCTGTGAGGGTGCCTGTGGTTTTGGGGACGATGTCCCTTTGGGCCCACAGCCTCCTTCCTTGCCCTGTGGGGAGGCCAGATGCAGGCCCCGGAAAGCACAGTGCCCAGGGTGGGGCTCCCGTTTTTTAGGTTTAAGACAGGTCCGTGTAAACGTTACCTCTGGCGAGATACAGAGCGAGTTTCCACAGGTACGTCCCCAGTTCTTCAGAATTAGATGGGCTTTCCCCGCATGCCCCCATTCCAGAAGGCTCCATCACAATGACAGAGTTAAGCTGTCTGTGTCCACGCGTTCCCTTCTAGTATCTTCCCTGCTGGACCTCTTCAGCCCCCGTTAGACTGTAGGCACCGAGGGGGACGTCACCCACCTGTGAGAGAGGCCCGAGAAGAAAGAGAAAAAGCTTTGTAATGTCGTACCTTTCCTGGCATGTGTTCCCCATCTTTTGGAGTGAGGGGCCCCGCATTTCCCTCTTGCCTGTGCTCCCAAGTTGTTTAGACGGTCTTGCTCCCATGTTTCAGGTGTCGCGTCCCCTAAACCACAGGGCAGTGACTGGCCGATCACGATGAACTGAGGAGGTAAAAGGATCGGCCATCCAGACCTATCCATGACTCGGACAATCTGGGGCCTGGAGATCTGGATTTCAGTGGCCTCCCCAGGGGTTTTTCGTGCAGCCAGGTTTAGGAAGCCCTGCATGGAGAATAGCGTTTTTTGAGATTCTTTCATCACGACCGATAACAGGAAATACCCTCCCTGTGGTGACCGAGTCCCCTTGCTTATGTGTGTGCACTCGCCTGAAACGTACGTCTGAAACAAGTTTCACAGAATAATGCTTACCGTTACCATATGTGGTATTCTCTTTTTTATTGTATTCTATCGAGTTCATAAAAAAAAGTGCTTGCCAAGACTCAGAAAATTGATTCCACAGCCCCTCTGTGTTAAGGCCTGCCTGGGAGACCCCCTGCCCTGGGGGAGTGTGGGAGTCTCTTTGCTTTCCCCGCTCCCCCCCATTCCCATGCCTGGCCCTCCCGCCTCTGACTCTGAAGTCCCTTTCTGGTTTCAGCCTAGGTGAAGTGCTTGGTGTGTCCCCTCTTTAACCCAAACGCCTCCCCCAGGCCTTACTCCATTCTGTTATGGGGCAGCCACAAAGGCCTTTCCTTCGGGAAGCTTTCCCGGACTGACCTCCCCGCTCTGTGGGCAGCTCTCTGTGTCTCTTGGATCTGTGATTGTGGTTTTCACCCTGGGAACTCACTTCCTGCTTTCCTTCCCTGGGGATGGAATCATTTCTCCTCCCTGTTTCCTCCCTAGCGGGGCCCTGGCCAGTCCACCTGGGACCTGGATGCACAAGCCGGCCCTGCCCACCCACCCCCACCTCCTTGGGAGTGTGAACTTGCCTAACCGGGCATTCAACCACCTGACCATCACTGAGCCCTGTAGGTGGGCTGGAGCTGGGGACTGAAATGTGGGGGCAGGGGCACACTGCCTGTGGGGGGGTGGGGCTGGCACTCTGGGGAGTGAACGATCACATCCGGGAGGCCTTGAATCTGTGACTGGATCACAGGGACCCTGGTGCTTTACCTTCAGGAAGTTACTGTTTTGCTTGCTTGGTGCTGGAGGCTGCGGGGTGATCGGTGATCGGCCGGGCCTCTGCCCTTGATGAGCTCAGAAACGGGTGGCGCTCAGACCCCAGAGCGAGGGTGTTATTTGCTATCTCGTGGGTGTGTGCGGAGTGTGACGGGCAGGCAAGGGGCGTAGGAGCGATCACTTGTCTAGGGGAGTTTGGGCGTGTGTAAGTGTGGGCATCTTTGTGCCTCAGTTTTGTCCTCTGTAAAATGGGGATGATTATGGTGTTTACTTCATAAGGTTATTCTAGGGCTTAAATGAGTTCATAATGTGTTTAGAAAAATGTGGTAGTAAACGCTGTGTTTGGGCTGGTGACTGGGCAGTATCTGGGCTCTGTGCTTTGGGAAACACTGGCCTGGTCGATCAAGGCTACGTGTTGAGGGCTTCCCAGGAAGTCACTTTCAAAGTGGGCCTTTTTTTTAAAGCTTATTTATTTTGAGAGAGAGAGAGAGAGAGAGAGAGAGAGAGACACGTGGTAGGGGCAGAGAGAGAAAGAGAGGGAGAGGGAGAATCCCAAGCAGGCTCCCCACTGGCAGCACAGAGCCTGACGTGGGGCCTGAACTCGTGAACCACAAGACCATGACCTGAGCTGAAACCAAGAGTCAGATGCTTAACTGACTGAGCCACCCAGGCGCCCCGAAGTGGGTCTTGTAGGATGAATAGGAGTCTTCTTGACAATGACAGGGGAGGGCATTTTGGAAGGACGAAAGAGCCGTGTGAAGGCTGGGAGGCGGGACTGTGGTTTTATATGGTGAGTGCAGGTGCGTTCAGAAGGGCTGGAAGGGCCAGGCCTTTGGAGCCTGAGTGCAAAGCCTCCTTCCTGCCACCCTGAGGAGCTTGGGTTTTATGTCTAAACATGGTTATGGTGGCCCTTGTGCTAGCTTTGCTGGTGGGAGGGGAGCCAGCTAACAGACCGTGTCGGCAGCTCCTGGCTGCCGCTGATAGGCCGGGGCAGGTTGATGACCAGGGCTCCCGGCCCTGCCCGGGGCCCGGGGATGTTGCAGGCCGGCTGCTTTGCTCCTTGGAACGTTGCAAGGATCACAGTCTTTTCTCAGCTTTGAAAAGGCAGCAAAGCACGCCGTTCACGCACCTTTCGTTTTAATAAAATACTTGCGTGTTTTTCCTCCACGGGGTTTTCGTGACGCTTGCACGCGTCAGGATTCAGTGGCTGCCTGTTGAGCGAATGAAAGAACAAAGGCCTTGACCTCTCTCCTCTGGGAAACTGAGGCCGTGACCTCTGCCCTCCTGCAGGTCTGTCGTGCTGAGGGGTCCAGGAAGGAGGTCTGCCCTTTGTGCCCAGAGCAGGTCAGCTGTGGAAGCCACGTTGAAAGGAGCCACGGAGGCCATCAGCTTGAGGGGGTCCCGCTTCTTCCTTTGAAGTAGAAATGGGTGCAAAAGGGGGACTTTTTCTGAAAATCACATGGAATGGCCTCTATGTACATATCTGGTGAAGATTTTTCCTGAGGCCCCCGGGTTTTCTGAGTCTCGCTCTCCTCTCCTCTCCCCACCCCCAGCTTGTCTGTTATTTTAACATCCATTCCCAGAGAAACAATTCCTATGGCAATCGGAACACTACTCCAGGCTTCTCTTGGCTTGAACCGGCCAACACTTCATTGCCGCTTCGAGAGTGTATGAGCTGGAGCCTGACCAGCTCCGCCTGGGGCAGGGAAGAGAGGAACAATAACTAAGTTAGAGGATTTTTGGGAATCCTGCAGCCGATCCTAAGGAAGTAGACACAAGGCACACTGTTCTCGCTGAGGAGTCCCGGGTCCCCAGCCTCTCCTGCCCGGTCTTCCTTTTTCTTGCCTCCCAGAAACCAGGGCGTGGATGGACGTTTCTTTGGGGGCCTGTACGAGACCACCTTGAAAGGAGCTGGACCCAGTCCAGGTTAATTCTGTAACGCTCGGGATGGGGTGGGGTGTAGAGAGGCAGGACCCCACCTCCTCTGCCTCTCCATCCGCCTCACCCCTCGGCTGCCTCCGGAGTGCTGTGTGGGCTGTGGAAAGCTGACCTTTGCCAGCTGACCTTTGCCGGCTCCCCGGTGCCCCGTAGTGACATTTCCGGAGCTCATTCTGTCGGGTGTTAATGGGAGTCACAAGAGAGAGTTTGGGAAGTGCTTGCGAACCGAGCTGGAGAGTTTCCCTAATAAAGAAGGAGGGTGTGAATCCGGGCGCTGGGTGGCCCTGATCGAGTCACCTGACCTCTCTCCTCCTCTGCAAAAGGGGGCTGATCTTCGTCATCCTGTCGTGCGGGGCTTACGTGAGCTAACGTTAACAAAGCGCTTAGGACAATATCTAGTAAACACTCTTTGCGACCTCGAGCGATGATAAAGGCTTTCGCAGACTGAGCAGGGTGCCAGTGCGCCTTGCAAAGCTTGGAAAATGCGGTTTCACAGACACCGAGGCTACCGACTCCTTTTCTGGGGAGAGTTTTGGTTGGATGGTGTTCCAGACGACATGCTCTGGAAACGCTGGCCTAGTGTGTCAAGGTTAATGCCTCAGCGGTTTACAGTGCCTTTTGCCCTTTGGGAGCTGGTCTTAAGCAATATCACCAGGGGCATTTCTGACCTCACCCTGCAGTGGCCTGCCCTGGTGCTGCTGGGGAGCCAGGGCAGTACAGGAGCAAGGGTCCTGTCATTTCCCATATCCTTGAGGATGCTGCTTGGGTTTTCAAGGCCTTGAGTGAGGGGTGGGGGCTGGTCCACACTCGCAGCTGAACCCACCAGCCACTTGGGGGCTGAGCATACAGGGTTGCCCCAGGACATGATGGGGGAGCACGTTGGAGGGTCTGGGGGCCCTGAGATGCCTGTAAGGGCCCCGAGATTCTGAGGAGTTTCCTGTCCTGGAGATTGAGACTGTGTTAGGCCCCCAGATTGAGGGACAGGGCTTCTTTGGACCTGTCATGATTGGCTGGGGGACACACAGCCGGGCCGGCCCTTCCTTTCATTGACTCGGTGCCTCCAGAGTAACATGAAACTAATAGGATTGGGTGAGATCAAACAAGGAAGTGTGTTTGTTAAAGATGCAGACTAGTTGTAATGCAGCGCGTTCCTGCCCCCCGGAACGAGGGCCCCACCGGACGACTTCGACCTCTCTGAGCAAGAATGGGGGTTCGCCAGAGCTTGCGGGAAGGAAGTTGGGTGGTTGCTCTGTGTGCGTGTGTGTATGTGCGTGTGCGTGTTACTTGTACCCGTGACTGGCTGCAGCTTGCAGCCCAAACATTTTATGTTTCTGTTTGCACGTATCTGGTCCCCTGCCCCCTTCCTTGTTATGGAAGAGCAGGGACTGTGTGGCATTTGCTGAGACCACCCCCCCCCCCCGCCCCCCCACCCCAGTTCCTGCCACTCAGGAGGCCCAGCAGCGGGTCTGCCCTGCTTGGAGCCACCGTGAAAGGCTTAGAGTTCCATCTCTCCCTGGGGAGCAGCTCTGGAGCCAGGCCCGTGCAGGCTGGCCGCTGACCTTGCCCGCCCTGCGGGGCCCCGGAGGCGCCAGAGCCTGCGTGCACCCGGCTAGCTCGGGAAGCCTGTGTGCAGAAAGTGACAGTTTCCTTCTGATTTGGCTCCGGCTGTCTGCGCCCAGGCCCGTTGCCTCTGGCATCTGACATTTTTGTCATTCCTGCCGCCCTGGAAGGGCTTATTTGGAGAATCAGCACTTTTCCTCTTCCTGCTCCTGCCTCTGTGATTGACTCGGCCACACGGGCTGACTCCGGTTCCGAGAAGGCTCGGCCTGCCTGGGCACCCGCCGTTTCTGAAGTGATGGAATCCCGGGCGTCTCCGGGGTTTTCCAGGCTCTTTCTCTCTTGTGTCCCATGGCTGACGATGACAGTAAGCTCGGACCCTGAATCTCTTCATTCCGGAGCTTGGAACACATACGTGTGCCTTCCTGGAGACACAGCTGAGCTTAGGGGAGAGACCCCTTCACCTGGTCCTTGTCTCTCTGAGTCCTCTGCTCCCCGCCAGCTGCCTTTGACCTCAGACTGCTTCCTGCTTTCAGCATCTCTGCATCTCTTGGCCTAACTAACAATCGCCCAAAGCTCGGAGCTGCGCTTAAACATCACATCTTCAGGGAACCTTTTACTGTCCCCAGAAGAAAGGCCAGGCCTTTCTGTCAAATGCCCTTGGGGCTTGCCCTCATACCTAGGAGCTCATGATAACTCTCAGTCCATCCTCTAATTAATTGATTGGTAATTAGTTAATAGTTGTCTACACTGAGACTGTGAGTTTTTGGAGGGCGGAGGATGCGTCTGTCTTGTTTGGGGCCGTATCTCTAGGTTCTTGCAGAGAGTATCCCACAAAAGGACTAATGCTTTGCAAGCTGTATTAGCTTTCTGTTGCTGCTGTTAACAAATGACCGCAAACACTGTGGCTTGAAACAATACACAGATTTATTATCTTATATTTCTCGAGTCAGAAGTCCGAAATGGGTCTCACTGGGCTGAAAGAGCTTCGAAGGACTGGTCCTCCTGGAGGCTCCAGGCGAGCATCCATTTCCTTGCCTTTTCCAGCTTCTGGGGGTTGCCTGAGTTACCTGATGGGTAGGTCCTTCCTCTGTCTTCAAAGGGCACCCTCCACCCTCTCTTTCCAACATTTCCTGCCTCTCTGACTCTGATTTTCATCTTATAAGGACCCTTGTGATTAGGTTGGGCCCACTGGATTATCCAGGATCATCTCCCCACCTCAAGAACCTGCCAAGTCCCTTTAACCGTGTAAGATAACATATTCGCAAGGCTTAGGATGAGGACATCTTTGGGGGGTCATTATTTAGCCCACTACACAAGCAGAAATGAAGAGGGAAAGGCACACCAGATATTTGGGTCCTTGGAGAGTTCGGTTAATCCTGGATTTCAAACAGTGTTAATACTGAAAGTGGCTTGGAGCATCAAAAGCCTGTTAAGACTCAACCTTGCATGAAGAGTCATCATAAGGGCACGGCCTTCCCCACCCCAAGGTTTTATGTAGGCTGTGAGTTTGGGATTTGATTTTAGTTTTTCCTCCAAACCTCCCCTTATGCTTCTGTTGAATAATCCACCCTTTCTTAACAATTCAAAATATCACTTTTATCATATACTAAATTTCCCGGTATACGCAGCTCTTTTTCTGAACTCTTAATCTGATCTGGTGCCCAAACCACACCGTTTTAATCACTGTATCCTTATTGTATGTCTTGTTAGCTGATAGAGCACTTCCTCCTTCACTGCTCATCTGTATCAAAAATATTCTTCACTGTTCTTGGGCTTTTTTTTTCCTTTGGGGTGAATTTTATAACCATTTTTTCTAGTTCTGTACAACATGCTGCTGGGATTTTGATCTAGGTTGTGTTGACGGATTCATAGAATTCGACGTTTATGATATTGTGCATTTTTTTCAGGAATGAGGTATACGGCTCCATTTATCTAGATCTTCTTATGTTTATTCTTAGGCGTCTTATAGTTTTCATTGCGATCGTGAATGAGTTCTTTTTGTTCCTTGACATTTATAAATGTTTATGTCTGGCAAATAGGAAAGCTGTTGATTTGGGGCATGTTGGTTTTATATCCAGTTACCTTCATGCATTAAAAAACTATATATATTTTAATGGTTTTTGAGGTGGTTCTCTGAGGTTTTGAGGTAGAGAGTCCTAGGGTCTCCCAGTGTGTGTGTGTGTGTGTGTGTGTGTGGTGTGTGTGTCCTTCCACACAAATGTCCCAGGTAGATGGTGTTCCCTCAGAACCTCAGGTGACCCAAAGCATCCCTGAGGGAGAGAAGGCAGTGTTTGAGACAAGCATGACTCTCTTAGAGACAGATGCAAGCTGCACCCACCGTAGACGGGTGTTAGATGTCCAGTTTGCCTCGGATGGCCTGGGGCTGGCTCTGTAGGCTGATTCTGATTCTGGTCCTTCTGTGCCTGTTGATGTGCTTGTGGGGGGAATCACAGGCACAGCTAGGGCTGAGTCACAGCTGTGTCCCAGAGAATACAGAGGGTCAAAATTGTGAGTGCTTGGGATCTTGAGACACCCTAGCAGGGACGCTCCTGGGCGAGGGGAGGTCTGGGATTATGTGCCTTGGTTCTCACTGTGTCCCTGGCATCTGCTGACATAGAGCTGGAAGTAGGTGATAAAGCCAAGTAAGTTCATGCTGGGCGGGCGTAGGCGGGCAGGTCAGTTCGTGAAGACTCAGCCAAGTTGGACCGTGCTGGGTGGGCCCTAACACTCAGGACTTTGGAGTCAGGCAAATTAGGTCAGAAACTTGGCTCCCCCTCTGGCCACGGACAAGTTGCTGTTAACCTGCATCAGTTTACACATCTGTGAGATGGGACCTATCACAGCCAGTTCCACGGGAAGCGTTAAACGAGCCATTGGAGTCGGCCGTGTCACACTTGGAATCTGGCGTGGAGTGGCCCCTGGAGCGGGTGGTGCTGCATTCTGGACTGTGTGTCTGCCACGAGCAGCTTTTCCCCTGGTCTCGTCCTGGCTTGCTTTCTTCTTGTTTCACATACTTGTTCTGCAGCTGGGCTCAGGGTCAAGAGCCCCATCCTAGAGGGCTTTGTCTTCCATGGCGAGTAAGCCAGGATCCGGCATAGAACGTGAGCTAAAACAATCCCTTATTGATCTGACGGCAGCAGGACCACTGGGGACACCAGCGTGTTGACTTCTCAGGCTAAGAAGTCCAAGTCACTTGAGCTCGGGAGCAGAGGACTGCGTTCTAACCCGGGATGAACCAAAGAGCGAACAGGGAACCCGGTGGACCCCGATGCAACGTGAGGGTCCAGGCAGTTGCACGAGCAAGGGGTTTGGCAGGAAAAACCCAATTTTCAGCCTTGGCCGTTGGCAGGGAGGCAGCAGTGCTGGAAATTGTCTGCCTGCTGGCCTGGGGCAGCTGCACGTGGGGACAGCTGTCTCAGCTTTCGATATAGGATCTGCCCCGAGATTAATAGCAGAGCCTGGCCGTGCCCATGGGGAGCGGAGAGGGGCTTGGGTTACAGTGCGCCAGGAAATTCACCTGCCCTGCTGACAGTGGGTGGGTAGTCTGCAGGATGGATGGGCTCTGGGGGCTGGGGGGTGTCTGGGCAAGACAGCTTGCCACTGGCCGAGCCAAATCCACCCCCACCAGATGCAAGCTGACCCTCCCAAGAGCCGCTTTCTTTCCGCTGGACCTGAAACCAGCGGGAGCTGATCTCCAAGAATGATGTGAAGAGCCGGGAATGGAAACCAAATGTTGGTGTCAGGTAGAGAAAAAGCTGATGGAAAGCCCTCGGCCCAGCAGGCCTGGCAGCGGTGGGGCTCAGACTCGGGTGGCCGGCACAGATGTTTAGGTGAAAGGGGCCTGACACGTTTCCTTTCAAACAAAAGTTTATTTTTTTCCCGATTGTATTTATTTGCAGCTCGTTTGGAAACTATGGAAAAGTGGAAAGAAAGAAATCATTCATAATTCCGTTTTTGTAAGTTCTCAATTTTTTTATTCTTTTCATTGTGGTGAAATACACATAACATAAAACTGACTGACCACCTTAACCACTTTTTTTCAAGATAATGTGGTTTTTTTTTTAAACGTTTATTTATTTTTGAGAGAAAGCGCACGCACGTGAGCAAGTGGGGGAGGGGACGAGAGGGGGGAAACACAGAATCCGAAGCAGGCTCCAGGCTCTGAGCTGTCAGCACAGAGCCCGATGTGGGGCTCGAACCCACGATCCATGAGATCATGACCTGACCTCAAGTCGGACGCTTAACCGTTTGAGACACCCACGTGCTCCAGTTGTCTGACTCTTAATCTCAGGTCTTTTTTTTTTTTTTTTTTTTTTTTTTGGAGAGGGAGAGAGCGAGAGCGAGTGAGAGCGAGCGAGAGAGAGATGGAGAGGAGAGAGAGAATCCCAAACAGGCTCTGCACAGTCAGCATAGAGTCTGAGGCGGGGCTTGAACCCATGAACCATGAGATCATGACCTGGGCTGAAGTCCGACGCTTAACCGACTGAGCCACCCAGGCGCCCCACCATTCATCTGCAAAACAGAAACTCTATACCCATTGGTCACTGAGCCCCTGTTCCTGCCTTCCCCCAGCCCTGGGCAACCACCGTTGTACTTCTTGTCTCTAGGAGTTTGATTGCTCTAAGTATCTCATCTAAGTGGAATCATACGGTGTTTGCTCTTTGGTGAGACTGGCTTATTTCATTAGCGTAACGTCTTCAAGGTTCATCCATGTTGAAGCAGATGTCAGCATTTCCTCCATGTTTCAGGCTGAATAATATTCTATCGTATGTACAGACCACATTTTCTTTCTGTTGACAGATAGGTATTTTGATTTCTTCAGCCTTCTGGCTATTATAGACAATGCTGCTAAGAACATGGCCATGGAGAGAGTCCCTGCTTTCGGTTCTTTTGGGTAGATACCCAGAAGTGGAATGCCAGGGTCGTATGGCAATTCTGTTTTAATATTTTGAGGAACCACCATACTGTGTTCCACGGAAGATGCTCTATTTTACATTTCTACCAACAGTGTAAAAAGCGTTCCGATTTCTCCACATTCTCGCCAACACTTATGTTCTGATCTTTCTTTCTTTCTTTCTTTCTTTCTTTCTTTCTTTCTTTCTCTCGATAGTAGCCACCCTGATGGTGTAAGGTAGCATCCTTATCCCATCGTGGTTTGGATTTGCATTTCTCCAATGATTAGTGATGTTGAACATCTTTTCATGTGTTTCTTGGTCATTTGTGTTCATCTCTGGAGCAATACCTATTCAGGGTTTTTGCCCACTTTAAAAATTGGGTTGTTTAGGGGCACCTGGGTGGCTTAGTCGGTTGAGCATCCGACTTCAGCTCAGGTCATGGTCTCATGGTTTGTGGGTTCGAGCCCCACGTCGGGCTCTGTACTGACAGCTCAGAGCCTGGAGCCTGCTTCGGATTCTGTGTCTCCCCCTCTCTCTGCCCCTCCCCAGCTCGTGCTCTGTCTCTGTCTCTCAAAAAATGAATAAACGTTTAAAAAGATTATAAAAAGGGGCGCCTGGGTGGCGCAGTCGGTTAAGCATCCGACTTCAGCCAGGTCACGATCTCGCGGTCTGTGAGTTCGAGCCCCGCGTCAGGCTCTGGGCTGATGGCTCGGAGCCTGGAGCCTGTTTCCGATTCTGTGTCTCCCTCTCTCTCTGCCCCTCCCCCGTTCATGCTCTGTCTCTCTCTGTCCCAAAAATAAATAAAAAAACCAAAAAAACCCAAAAAACAAAAAACAAAAAAAAAGATTATAAAAAATAATAAAAACTCAGGTTTTTTTTGTTGTTGCTGTGACTGTTGAGTTTTAAGTGTTCTTTATGTATTCTAGATATTAACCACTCATCAGATCTATGATTTACAGACATTTTCCCCCACTGGATGGGTTGCCTTTCACTCTTGATTGTGTTACTTTGGGGCACCAAGGTTTTACATGTTGATGCAGTCCAGTTTATCTCGGTTTGCTTTTGTTGCCTGTGGTTTTGCTATCGTATCCAAGAAATCATTGCCAAATCCAGTGTCATGAAACTTCTGCCCTATATTTTCTTCTGTGTTTTGCCCTAAGAGTTTTACTCTTAAAAACATTTTTTTTAATGTTTATTTACTTTTGAGAGACAGAGTGTGAGAAGGGGAGGGGCGGAGAGAGAGGGAGACACAGAATCTGAAGCAGGCTCCAGGCTCTGAGCTGTCAGCACAGAGCCTGACGTGGGGCTCAAACCGACGAACTGCAAGATCATGACCTCAGCCAGAGTCAGATGCTTAAGTGACTGAGCCACCTAGGCGCCCCCCTTGCTGTTAATTTTTGTATATGGCATAAAGTAATGGTTGAACTTTGTGTGGGTATCCAGTTTTCCCAACACCATTTGTCGAAAAGATTATCCTTTCCTGCATTATATATTTTTTAAGAGTTTATTTATCTTGGGGGGGGGGCACAAGTAGGGGAGGGACAGAGAGAGAGGGAGAGAGAGTATCCCAAGCAGACTCTGTACTGTCAGCGCCTAGCCCAACTCAGGACTCAAACCCATGAACCATGAGATCATGACCTCAGCTGAAATCAAGAGTCAGACACTTAACTGACTGAGTCACCCAGGCACCCCGCCCTGCATTACATTTTTGAGAGGCATCTTTTTTTTTTTTCTTTAAAGTTTTAAAAATACTTATTTATTTTTTGAGAGACAGAGCACAAGCGGGGGAGGGACAGAGAGAGAGAGAGATGGAGACACAGAATCTGAAGCAGGCTCCAGGCTCTGAGCTGTCAGCACAGAGCCCCCCGCGGGCTTGAACCCATGAGCTGTGAGATCATGACCTGAGCTGAAGGCAGACGCTTAACCGACTGAGCCACCTAGGCACCCCGTGTCCCATCTTTTAACACATTTGCCCAGAAGCCTCAATGAAGCAAGGGCTCTTCATTCATTCTGTAGATATGCCACATGCCCCCGGTTTACTAGGGACCGTGTCAATTGCTGAACGTGCAGAAATGATTCAGAAGGGATCACCGCCTTCGAAGTCCAACAGAGGAGAACAAACAGTTACCATAGGAGGTCTGGATTCACCGAGGTCCGGACGAAGTTATGATATAAGGAAACGGAGGCATGAGCAATGTGGTACCCAGGAGAGCTGGGGAGGCTCCCCAAAGCAGGTGGTATTTGAGGTGGTTCTGGAGCAAGAAGAGGCCGAGCGGGGGAAGGTTGAGAACGGGGAGTGAGCAAGGCCCGGCGAGGGGGAAGGAAGGGGGCCGGCATGGCGGGGCCCAGGGTTCTGAGAACAAGAGGCAGGAAGCAAGGATGGAGGTGGGTGTGGGCCTCCGATGGAGGGCCTGACCTGCCAGGCAGGGGAGCTGTGGTTTATTCTGGGGGCCACAAGGAGCCCCCGGAGGCCTGGAAGGAGCGGGGCGATGCGGGCCACCAGGCGCAATGCCCATCAGAGCCTTGCAGCTACGTAATCAGGAGGCTTGTGTTCTGTTACCAGCCTGCAGAGAAATGAGGACGGCTTGGCCAATGGCAAAATGGCAAATAGTCAGAGCTACCCGGGAATGGCTTTGTGATCGCTGTTCACCATCATCTTCTGTGTTGGTCTGTGATGGCTGAACCGTAATTTACTTTAATGTTTATTTATTTGAGAGAGAGAGAGAGAGAGAGAGAGAGAGAGAGAGAGCGCACCAGCAGGGGAGGGGCGGAGAGAGAGGATCCAAAGCGGGCTCCCAGCTGTCAGCACAGAGCCCGGTGCAGGGCTCGATCTCACGATCTGCAATATCATGAGCTGAAGTTGGACGCTTAACTGACTGAGCCACCCAGGCGCCCCAGGCTGAACCATAATTTAGCACATGGGAGGAGACCTGCCTTGGGCTTTGTTTCTGAAGGTAGTGTAGTGTGATGACCAAGAATCTGACCGCAATTTCGGTCCTGCCCCCGCCACCTGCTGGCTGTGTGACCTAGGAAAAGCCATTTCTTCTCCAGGAGCCTCGATTTCCTCATCTGTAAAGTGGAGACGGTCATCATCTCTACCTCGAAACTGGGGGTGACAATTACACAAGAAAAGTCTTTACAGCATCTGACTTTATCCCCATTGGATCATATACTTTAATTTTTAATTTCATTTTTGAATTTTTACGGAAGTCCCACATGTACACAGCTTAAAGAACCAAAGAGGCCTGCAAGGCTTAAAATGAAACAACAGCCCTTAATTGTATACCTATATCATATACAAAAGCAAGGGACAATCAAGTGACTGCATGAGCGTGTGGCTGACTCATTCAGGAGACTGGGGCACCCGCCTCGCCCCTCTCCAGAGCAGGTCTGTAACTTCTCGGGGGTCCCAGAGTGAGGCCCTTGTCTTTGCTCTGTTCCTGCCACACCAGCTTTCCAGAAGCCACTTTAAAGAAGCCACAGAGGCCACCAGCTTTAGGGGTCTTGCTTTTTCCTTTGAAGTGGGAGTGGGTGGAGAAGGGGGAGTGTTCCAGAAAATTCCTTGAGACAGCCTCCATGGAAATATCTGGTGGGGTCTCAGGGATTGGGAACCCCTTCTCTGAAGTTGGGAAGCCGGGGGTCCAGTTCAGGGGCAGTGCCTCGGGCCAGGCTTTGTGGGGAGGGCCTCTCACAGGCCCCCAGAGCCCTGTGCCCCCCTCTTATCCCGTGTGGCTTCAGGGCTCCTTCAGGAGAGTGTCCCCCCTCCTCGGGTCTCCTCTGTGGCCTGTGCCCTTTGCCCCCGCCCCTCGCCTCTCTGGCCTGACCCGCTAACGAAAGCCTTCTGCGCAGAGGTTGGTCGTGCCCGGCTGGGGTCACAGAAGCCTCATGGGGGACAGGGCGGCGGAAGGAGAGGGGGTTGGGGGAGGGGCCTGGCGCACAGGACTGCAACAGATGGCGAAGAAAAACACGGGCTTGTTTGCCTCTCTGGGGGTTCGAGCACCAGATGGGAGTTTCTCTGGTCTCAGAAGCTTGCTCACACGCAGGCACGTGTGGTAGTGTGTGTGTGTGGGGGGGTGGGAGTCACCCCATTTGTGCTGCCGGTGCTGGGGCCTGGTGGGGGTTCTGGTTGCTGTTTACCTTCCTGAGAGACTGGCTTCGTCCCGGGCAGGGCCCGTGACCCACCCCGCCCCGGCCATGAGCATATTTTGGGAGTGCGTCGGTGCGGGTCACGTTGAGTGACAGCGGGACTCGGGAGGCGTCCAGAGGAAAGGCGAGGAGAGTCCTCATCTTCCTGGATGGTCTTCCCCTTGACGCTCTGGGGGAGGAGGGAGCGATCTCCCCGTTTAGACCCAGTTTTGGAGGCCTTTCAAATTCTGCAGGTTTCAGTGTGGAGCTAAGTTCAGTTGGACATGAGCTTCTGCCCAGGCCTGCCTGTGTTTCTTTCTCATTGCGGGGACAGGCCTTGTTCCCCCTCTGCCCCCCACTGTCCTCCCCAGGGGAAAACAGCGGAGCCGGGAGTTGAAGAGGGACTTGTCCGAGGTCACACAGCTGCGGAGTGGCTCAGCAGGGTGGAAGCTGGGCTTCTTGGCTTCACCCCTGTGCCGTCTGCATCACCAAGCTGAGGGTCTGTATTTAGATCGACGGAGTGGCAGGATATTCTAAAATGGCTGACAGCACAGAGGCCGACGCGGGGCTCGAGCTCACGAATTATGAGGTCGTGACCCGAGCTGAAGTCGGACGCTTAACCGACTGAGCCACCCAGGCGCCCCTAAGACGTACCGTTTCAGTAGAAAACTGAGGCATCGATATTTATTATTTACAATTTCCAGGACTAGCGGGCATGACAAACCACATGGGGCCACATGAGGAAGCACCAGGGTTTTCCAGGGGTGGGTGGGGATGGAACGAGACACTTTGTTGTGGCTTTTGCTGGAAGGAACAGGTGGGGGAAGGTTGGCAGGCTTAGGCTGGCTAGTTTGGACAGTTGCAGGGGCTGTCCCTGGTGGTGCGGTGCCTGGCCCTGGGATGAATAGGGCTGGTGAATCGTGGCCCTGAGTGTGAGTCCCTAAAAGGTCGGGTGTAGCATCTGGATGGCTTGGTTTGTATTGGAGAGCCATGCCCCGGGGGTGGGACTTTTGGGGAGTGGCTGTGAGGGAGCGGGAGGCAAAGGCAGGAGGACTCAGGCACACCCTCGGGTTATCCAGAACAAGGTATGTGTGGCATGTGCCCATAGGGCAGATGTTAAAGCATCAAGTTAAGGGGCTCCCGGGTGGCTCAGTCAGTTAAACATCCGACTTCGGCTCAGGTCATGATCTCTCGGTTCGTGAGTTCAAGCCCCGTGTCGGGCTCCATGCCGACAGCTTGGAGCCCAGAGCCTGCTTCGGATTCCTTGTCTCCCTCTCTCTCTCTAACCTTCCCCTGCTTGTGCGCACGCTCTCTCAATAATAAATAATAAACATTAAAGAAAAAAGCATCAAGTCGATAGCAGCTAGAAACACGACTGATACACAGCGTCCTGTGTGAGCCCATATTTGAGTGTTGCTAACTCAGAAACAGGTGACGACATGGCAGTCGGGCTTTGCAGCAGCCAGTGTGCTCCTTTCCAGCCGATGTGGACCCAGACAGGCAGGGACACGTGTTACCCCTTACATCATTTAACTCCATAATTAATTAGTTTGTTATCTGTTTAATATCTGTGTTCTCAGACTATAAGCCTCCTGAGCCCAGAGACCAGGTCTGTCCCGGGCACTGCAGTGCCTAGGACATCCTAGATGCCTCATTACATTGGCAAACACTAAATTAGAGCGTATTACATGTCCGGTGGTATTCTAAGCGTGTTGGGTACATTCATTCTTGGGAAGGGCAGAGCCAGGACTTGAACCCTGGCTGTCCTAGTTCGTGCCCGTCACCACGGAGCTGCCTGACCGTTTGGGGTTTGAGTGTGTGGAGGATGAGCGATGAAGGAAGCACAGGTAGGTGGCGTGAGTGGCCTGGTGCAGAAAGGGCCGCGTTTGCGTGTGTCTGCACTGTAGTGGGTGCATTCGAGGAGCACAGCAGAGTGGTGAGGGAGCACGGAGGCGGGGGCGGGGGAGCCTGAGAGCAGGGGGGTGTAAGGGTGTAAGTGACTAGGAAGGGGGTCTTTCTGGGCAGAAGAGGGAGAGGTTGCCATGAGTTTCCCGGCAGAACTGGACTCCGGAGGCGGGAGGGGTTCCCCAGGTCTGGAACCGGTGGGGCAGAGGTGCCCCGAGGGCGGTGGGTCTGGCATTCTTGAGCCACGTGCACCCACCTCCGGCGTCCCGTCTGTAGGGCTTCCGCACTGTTCCTTTGACCCACGCACCCTCCGTATTAACAAAGAACCAAGTGTCCGAAAGCCAGATGTCTGCTGATGGCTGGGGACCCCGAAAGCGTGCTGGAGGTTTGTGACCCTGTCCCCACTTGTCTGAACACACCTCCCTCCGGAGGCCCAGCTTGGCCACCTCCTGGCTGTGTGGCCTGGGGCCAGCCGTGGGGAGGCAGAATAACGGCCACCGAAGATGTCCACGTCCTAATCCCCAGAGCCTGTGAATAAGTGACCTTACCTGATAAAAGGGACTTCGCAGACGTGATTAAGTACAGCTGTTGGGATGGGAGAGGGTCGCGGGTTATCCTGGTGCGCACGACCCAATCCCAAGGATCCCATTAAGAGGGAGGCAGAAGGGACCGAGGAACGCAGAGCCTCCAGAGGGAACCAGCCCAACGTCACCTTGACTCCAGCCCAGTGAAACTGATTTCAGACTTCCGACCTCCAGAAGTGTAAGATGGTGAATATGTGCTGTTTGATGCCAGCGAGTTGGAGGTAATTTGTTACAATGGCGACAGCAAGGTGATACACCACGTCCCTGCTCTGAACCTCAGTCTGACCATCTGTAGAATGGTCACGACGCCCACGTCCTGACGCTTCAGTTTCGGAAGGTCAGAAAGCAGGAGACCTTCTGGGCTGTTGCTGGAACTTTCTGTCACCATAAAGTAGGTTCCTGTGCATCGATGGATGAATGGATGAAGAAAATGTGGCATTTACTTACAGTGGAATATTATTCAGCCTTAACAAAAAAGGAAATCCCACCCTTTGCGACAACACGGATGAACCCGGAGGACAGAATGCTAAGTGAGAGAAACTAGACACAGAAGGACAGATCGTATACGATTCTGTTTATATGAGTGACTTAAAATAGTCAAACTTAAGGAAATAATATACAGTGGTCACATTTGTAGAAGCAGGGGGTGAAAAGGTGCTTGCCAGGGGCTGGGGGTGGCAGGAAATTGGGGAGGCAAGAGGAGTGTCTGAGAGATCTGGACAGCACGGTGCCTGTGGTTAACAGTGTATGGCACACTTAAACATTCACTAAGAGGGTAGATTTGACGTTGGGGGTTCTTTTGTTTTTAAAATTTTTTTTTAACATTTATTTATTATTGAGAGACAGAGAGAGAGCAAGTGCAGGGGAGGGTCAGAGAGAGGGAAACACAGAATCCGAAGCAGGCTCCAGGCTCCGAGCTGTCAGCACAGAGCCTGACGCGGGGCTTGAACCCACAAACCAAGAGATCATGACCCGAGCCGAAGTCAGCTGCTTAACTGACTGACCCACCCAGGCGCCCCTGCAGGGTTTTTTTTTTTTTTTTTAAGTCTGTTTATTTATTTTAGAGAGACAGAGTGTGAGCAGGGGAGGGGCAGAGAGAGAGGGAGACACAGAATCCGAAGCAGGCTCCAGGCTCTGAGCTGTCAGCACAGAGCCTGACGCAGGGCTCGAACCCATGAACTGTGAGATCATGACCTGAGCCGAAGTCAGACGCTTAATCGACTGAGCCATCCAGGCGCCCCAAACTTTTAACTTTTTAAAATGTTTTATTTATTTTTGAGAGAGAGAGTGTGTGAGCAGGGGAGGGGCAGAGAGAGAGGGAGACACAGAATCCGAAGCAGGTTCCAGGCTCCGAGCTGTCAGCACAGAGCCCGATGCGGGGCTCGAACCCACCAACTGTGAGATTGTGACCTGAGCCGAAGTCAGACGCTTAACAGACTGAGCCACCCAGGCACCCCTTTTAATAAATTTTTATTTATTTATTTTGAGAATGAGAGAGAGAGAGAGAGAGAGAGAGAGAGTCCCAAGCAAGCTCCGTGCTGTCAGCATAGAGCCCGACACAGGGCTCTAACTCACTAACCTCGAGATCATGACCTGAGCTGAGATCAAGAGTTGGACACCGAACTGACTGAGCCACTCAGGCGCCCCCCGCCTTTGAGGGTTCTTATCACAAAATAACAATACTAATAAATAGGGTGAGAGGAAAGTTACGGAGGTGCTGGGTGTGTTTACGGTGCAGATTGTGGTGCTGGTTTGCGGAGTGTGTATTTATCTCTGAATTCATCAAGTTGTATCCATTGATTACATATGGCTTTTAGTTTGTCAGTATCTCAGTAAAGTGGTTGAGAGAGAGAGAGAGAGAGAGAGAGAGAGAGAGAAAGCAGGTCATGTTTCCAAATGTCCTGCTGTGAGGTCTCTCCTGGAGGGGAGAAAACCTTATCCCCAGGAATGCTAACCAAACGCTCAGCGATCCCACCGATCCCGCCGCAGGACTGATTAAAAGAAGCCTTCCTAGCAGCAAAACTGCAAGTCATTAGCTGGCAGCTTTTTCATGTGTGACCGTTGGGTGGCCCGGTTCAGAGCACTCTGCGGCATGGCGGTGGATTTGGTTTTGTTTTGATCCCACGGCGAAAGCCACCGACAAATCCAAGTGCATTAGCCGGGCCCCGCTGCGGTGGCCAGGTTCCTGGGAGCAGGAGAGGTGCGGAGCCCCCAACCCCACTCGCTCCCGGTGGCCCCTCGGGACCCTCCTGGTGGTGGGCTGGGAGGGGGGGCGGGTGTTCCTGGGAGGAAAGCCCTTTAATCAGCGGGGCTGCAGGGGAAATGGCTCTTCAGAAACAAACCAAGAACTTGATGTTAAGACAGAGTTGTGATGCCCGTCTGGTGATTTTGCGCCTTTCTTGTGGCCAGACGGCGGGGCCTGGAGGCCCTGGGGGAAGCAGCCGGATGAGAGCAGCGGAAAGGTGAGGGGGAAGGTGGGGGGGAAGGTCTGACCAGAGGGACATTTGCCTTCGATCAATCAATCGCAGTTGAGAACAAAGCCGGACGAGGAATTGCATTCTACCCACCGACCTCCGGGGGCAGCTCTTGCTTCTCTGGCAGCTGCAATCTTCGGCCTGTGCACATCGGGGCTGCTGGAGAAAACCTTCTGGAACTTAGCTGTGTTCACATCGTGTCCTTGCTTTAAAAACTGCTCTGATGGCTCCCCTGGCTGCAGGCCAAGGCTGAACTGCCCCCCACGCCCACCCCAGGGCCACTCCAGCCCCACAGAACTGCTCTGCCAGCTTATAGGTCTCTGCAGACACCAGAGAACGTTCCAGAAGACATTCCAGATGAACATTCATTCCTCAGCCCTGACTGGAGTCACACTGATGCTGGATGCTGGGGGTACACAGAGTCGAACGTGATCTGGTCTTTTTTATCCCTGTCCTCCACCGGCATTGGGGGTCTGGAGGAAGTCAGATCTCGTGTGTCCTGGGAGGGACCCGCGAGGCCTGGACCGACGGCGCACAGGAGCGAGAAGGGAGGCGGTGCCAGGATAACGCTAGGGGACGGCGTGAGGCCACGTGGCAGGCCAGGGCGTCGAAGGTGCCATCCGGAGAAGAGCCTCAGGAAGAAAGACGTTTTGGTGTGTGGATGCTGAGCCTGCATTTTGAGCCTGGGGACTGAGTGGTGCTGGGATGTCGTGGTGAAGACGGACGACCGGGGCCTTCTGCGTGGAAGCCTGGAGAGGACGAGCTCCCTCAGGGCGGGCACAGAGCCTCAAGGGACCTGGGGACCTCAACATCTAGATGAGGCTCAGAGAGGGAGGAGGCTGGAGCTCAGCGTATAAGAGCCAGGGGTTGGGATGTGTTCTGTCACCAAAAGCCGGGGACGAGGAGGGCAGAGAAGAGGCCCTGGGCCAGCCAGTGGAGCTGTAGCTGGTAGTGGGGAGGGGACAGGAGGCCAGCAGGCCGAGGGACAAGTCTGGGCGAAGGATGCTGAGCCTGGGAGTGTGGCCTCCTCTTTTGAGTACTGTGGCCCCAAAGACGAGGAGAGACCAGGTCTGTAATATCCCCGGGCACGGGGATCAGGATTTGACACAAGAGCCTGGAGCGTGCGGATCTTGGGAGAAAGATCCAGCGCAGAATAGACACAAAAGCATGGGAAACTTGGGGGTTGGGAGGTGGGCCTCCTGATCCCAGGTAAGCTGAGGGGTGGAGAGGGCCCCTGCTTTCCCGAGCCGGGGAGTGGGAAGCTTGGGGGGCCGGGGAGGAAGTGGGTACGCTCCCCCGCCTGTGGGCTCAGGGCTCCGGCGGATCTGATCAGGAGGTGGTGCAGGGGGGGCGGGCGGGTGTTGTTCCAGGCTGCGTGGATGGCGGACGGCCCCTCGGCAGCCCCAGCCTGGGGTGTTGCTGGGCAAACAGGCTTCAAGGCCAGGAGGCAGGGGAGCCCGGGTGAAGACGGACAGGAACCCGTGGATGGGAGGGGATGGCGGGGGCTGGGGCGAGGCACTGGGGGTCCGAGTTCTGTGTGGTGGGCGGGATTGGCTCTCCCAGCAGAGCCAGGCACCTCGTCCTCAGGTGAGCACCCAGGCCCTTGCCCGCTCTGGTCATCTGCCTCCTATTTCTGTGCTTCAGTTTTTAAAATTTATTTATTTTTGAGAGAGAAAGAGAGAGAGGGAGTGTGTGTGAGCAAGAGGGGGGCGGGGCAGAGAGAGGATCCAAAGCAGGCTCTGCACTGAGGGCAGAGAGCCCGATGCGGAGCTCGGCTTCCCTTCCAGTGACCACGTCAGGTCTGGTGCCGAACAAATGTCAGTTGGCCAGATGGCTTAGAATTGCCCTATTCTGTTTCATTTCGTTTTGTTTTTTAACTCTCTTTTTTTCAAAGCATAACTTAAATCCAATAAAGTGTGGTTGGTAGGGCTGTAGGGCAAAATACAATCTTCAAGCCTACGGCTGGATGCGTTTCTACACGTGTTCACACTCAGGTGACCCGATCACGTGTCCGATCCAGAGAGAGAGCCTTCCCAGCGCCTCGAGGCTTCTGTGTGCCCCTGCCCAGGCAGCACCCCCAGGTGTGACCACTGTTTTGATTTCTTTAAAAATTTAAAAAAATTTTTTATTTTGAGAGAGACAGAGAGAGTGCAAGCAGGGGAGGGGCAGAGAGAGAGAGAGAGAGAGAGAGAATCCAAAGTAGGCTCCTGGCAGTATACAGAGCCTGACTCAGGGCTCGATCTCATGAAACCACAGGATCATGACCTGAGCCGAAGTCAGATGCTCGAACTGAGCCACCCAGGCTCCCCAAAGCCTGCCAGTTTCAAACGAAGAGGTTGAGGCCCAGAGATTGGGGGCCGCCCAAGGTCACCCAGGGAGTCACAGGCTGAGCCAGCATGAGACCCCCCCGTTTCCTGACTCACGGGATGGTGATTTGTCCCCAGAGAGGGCAGAAATAGAGACTCCAGAGCTTCCTCAGCACTGGTGCCCCTTACTGGGCTCAGGGCGGCCAGTTCCACACGTCGCTTGGTGCTTGACTGTCCACGGCCCTGCGGCCGGCGGGTCTCAGACGCCTGAGCGGTCCGAGCTCTTGCTTCCTGACCCGCGACACAGAGACGTTGGCGGAAGCAGCAGCCCTTTTTTGGTGCACCAACTGTGAGCCAGAGCCGGCTTGAGGGCTTCTGGGCTTCCCGACTCTCCCATCCCTGGCCTCCCGGTCAGTGCCTTGGGAGTGGATTTCCACTTTTCTCCCGAACGTTTGTCACTCTGTAGGGTTCTCTGAGGGACTCCTCAGGGGAGGGGTGTGGGCGCTGCTGAGCACGGGCCTTCGTTGTGAGACCGTAGCTGGTTGGCACACTGGTTAAATCGATGGCCGGGCCGATTCGGCTCCCGGGGAAGGCGGGCCAGGGCTGCTCACCCAGGGGGGTGTGGGAAGGGCTCTAAAGGAGCATCGGGGATCGGCATCTTCTAGATTAGAGATGCCAGTATGTATGTGATGCTAACAGAATACAGCAGACGTCCAGATGCGCCATCCATCCGATGCCTAATTACGATCCTGGGAGGTATATCAATGAGTGTGAATAAAACTAGCTGCCAGTCCCTGAGAGCTGGTCCAGTGTCCTCCCGCCCCGTTCCAGGGCCCCTACAGGACTTCATCATCTGACGTCCACAGTTCTTCGTAGTGTTGTTATTATCTTGGTTTTGCATACCGGGAACTTGGTATCAGAGGCCTCGGTTCGTACCACTTTTACAGGTGAGGGGAGTGGACAGAGGAGGGAGAGGAGGGTCCCCTGGTACCCATCTGATGCCTGATCACTGCACCCTGGCTGCTGAGGGTGTCCTCCCGGTGACGGCACGGTCACGGGACCGCCAGGAAAAGGGTGGGCCCCTCCTGGTGCATCTGGCCAGAGCTGAGATTCTTTCTCAAACACATCTGCTTGTTGCAATTTGCAGCTTCTCTCCCCTCGTGCGTATTCGATACAGTCTCTCAGTGTGGGCGAAGCAAATGTTTGCATTAAGGAATCCTGTTTTTAGTGGGCCTTCATTCTGATTTCAAACAAAGATGCTTTCCCACGGGAAATGATCCGCTGGTAAGGTATGTTAGAATTCGAGGGGCGCCTGGGTGGCTCAGTCAGTTGAGCGTTTGACTTTGGCTCAGGTCATGATCTCGTGGTTCTTGAGTTCGAGCCCCGCGTTGGGCTCTGTGCTGACGGCTCAGAGCCTGGAGCCTGCTTTGGAGTCTGTGTCTCCCTCCGTCTCTGCCCCTCCCCCACGTGCACTCTCTCTGTTTCTCTCAAAGTAAACGAACGTTAAACAACAAATTAAAAAAAAAAGAATTGGAACGTGAGGATCCTAAACTTGTTTCTTCCAGTATACAAGTCATGTGCGTTTAATCCTCCCACCGAACTCATTCATTCACGATCATTTTCCTTTGTCACCCACCTGACGCCAGAGGCTGCCATGGAGACACAAGTTGAATGGGCAGAAAGAGACAGGAAGAGATGGTGTACCCCCTGGGGGACAAAGTGGCTGGGAGCAGGTGGGCAGAGTTGGGGGCACCAAGAGGAGGGGGTCCAGCCTGTCCAAAGGGACAACGAAGGTTTGGGAGAGGAGGGGTCAGGTGGGGAGGAGGGGGCTTTCCTAAAAGACACTGCTGTGGGCCGAGGGCCCAGGCACAGCTCAGCCTGGGGAGGGGGAGGCAGTGGGCCAGAGAGCGGCCACCGGAGGGCCAGACGAGGCTCAGTGACGGAGAGTGGCAGGAGTGGGGACCTCAGTCCGCACCACCGCTGCCCCTTCTTTCCTCATTTTCACGTGCGGTCAACACATGGTCGCTGATGGGCGCCCCATGCTACACTCGGCCAGGGGCGGGGGTGACAAGAGCTCGGGGTACCCGCCCTCTGGAGGCGGGCAAGGTAGACCGGGCTGGTAGACTGCAGCCCACACCTGTCCACGACGCGCCCCACCCAGGTGGCTTTGTTGCGCCGGAAATTCTCGGTAAGCCCCTGGCTTGGGGACGATTTTGCAGGTGTCTGCAGAGCTCCCCTCCTGGAGAGCGCGTGGGCACCTCCAGCCCCCCGAGGAGCCCCCCTAGCTGGCTGGTGGACACCAGGAAGCCACTCGCTCGGCCAGTCTGGTTTTCCAACTGTTTGACTCCCAGGCGAGAGGCAGCGTCACTCTCTCTGGGCCTTCTGCCAAGGTGAGCGTGATGGCCTCTACCAGCACCCCCCCCCCCCCAGCTTCACTCCGCGCCCCCTGCCGGCCCCAGCTCCAGGAGCGGGTGGAGGCCCAGAGAGGGATGGGGCCAGTCCGCGGTCACACAGTGAACCCAGGGCTCCGGAAGCTCTTGTGGAGAAGGCCCCTGCAACCCACTGGCTCATCTCAGATGGAGAGTGTAGGGTCCTGTGGTGTCTAACCCGTGTTAGTTTCCCTGGTACCTGCTGGGGGTGGTTCCCTGAGCCGCCAGCCACGTGTGCTTGTAGCAAGACGCCTCCAAGAGGTCGGGAGGAAAGGGAGGCTTGAGAAGCCCGAAGAAGAGGCAAACTCCATAAACAGCAGGATTTAATTCGGAATGCTGTGTTCATTCCCCGCTGGCATCTGAGTTGCTTCAAGCCCTTTGCAGGGGGATTGAGGGGTTCCTTGGAGACTCAAAGCCAGCCGCGGGCTGCGGAGGGGGGTGCACCCAGCTGGGCCCGGCGTTCGGACTCGGAGCCCCGCCCTTTTGGAAACGGACGCAGGCCTAGAAGGTGCTCTCGCAAGAGACTCGCGGGGTCGTAATTGTGTGTGATCTTCGGGATATCAAATGCCAAATTCCATCCTCGTTCCCTCTCGGCACTCACATTCTTCAGATTCTTATCAGTTTTTCTTTAACCCCCTCAAGTGAACACTGGGAACCAGTCTCCCTGCTGATTGTGGGAGGGTGGGAGAAAATTAAAAGCAGGAGTCCTGGCATCCGTCCCGACCCTGCCACCAGCTTGCTGCCCGCCCCTGCCTTGGGTCCTTCGCTTCTCGGGGCCTCGTTGGCTCACCTGTAAAGAGGGGGCTGGAACAAGATCGTCTTCGCGGGACCCCTCGCAGTGCAAAGCTTTCGTAATTCCCCTTCCAAGTGCACCGTGAGATGCTTTGGAGAAGATATTCCTGAACGAATGCTGTCCGCTTCCCAGAGCGGGAGCCCCTTGTAGCGTACCAGCAGCCACGGGAGCTCAGGAGCGGTGGCCTTTCCGTGGGCACGTCCCTCCCCCGGACAGCGCTGCAGTGACACTCTCAGAGACGGGGCCGGGGGATGTTCCAGTGAGTCTGCACCTCCGTGCCGGCAGTCCCCTCGATGGCCTTTGGCTGTGCCTAACCGCAGTCACAAACCCCGAGAGTAAACCACTCATGTTCCTTTACAAGTGACAAAATGCTTCGCACTCATATTTATTTTCTTTGCTCTCAGGCTGCATGTCGTTTCCCCCATTTTATAGATGAGCCAGCTGAGGCTCAGGCATGGTAAAGCCCGTTCAGCCAGGCAGAGCAGGACTGGCCCTGGCGGCTGGCTCTCTTGACCCACCCACGTCCCGGGCACTTTTCACCATCCCGGGTTGGCGAGGGCCCACGGCGATCACGCAGCTGGTCTCGGGCCTCGCGTGAGGCAGGGGCTCTGTGAACCTTTATGGGAACAGTGAGCGAAGCCACCTTGGCCCACGCCGTCCCAGGGCCGGCACCGCGGCTGGCAGTCAGCAGTGGGGGTCACGAGGCACGTGCTACGCTGAAGTTTACGGAAACAAAACGTTTACGCCCGGAGAAGCCTAAAACCCTGAACCAAGGCTCTGGCCGTCTGAACAGTAGCCTGGAGATGCGCCGTCCATGTGTCTGTAGTCGTTCCTACAGGTGTTACTGCTCTTGAGACGTCCTGGCAGCCCTTGGAAAGTGGGCTCCCGTTTTACAGATGAGGAAACTGAGGCTCTGAGGTTGAGACTTGCCCAAAGCCGTGAGGTCAGGAAATGGTGCAAGTAGGACACAAGTTAGGCCTCCCGGCTTCACATATTTATGCCTTGACGGCAGGTTGTTTTGTCCTGGATGCTTTTAAAAAATGCGAGTCATAGAGGGGCCCCTGGGTGGCTGAGTCGGTTGAGCGTCCGACTTCGGCTCAGGTCGTGATCTCACGGTTTGTGAGTTCGAGCCCCGCATCAGGCTCTGTGCTGACGGCTCGGAGCCCGGAGCCTGCTTCGGATTCTGTGTCTCCCTCTCCCTCTGCCCCTCGCCCACTCGTGCTCTGTCTCTCTCTCTCTCTCAAAACTAAATAAACATAAAAAAAAAAATGTGGGCCATAAAACCCTACTGATGTGGGCTTAAACAACAAAGTCGTTTAAGGTTTCGCATATTAAGAAATGGGTGGCTCAAGGGTTGGTTAATTCGGCAGCATTAAATGCTCAAGGACCCTGCTTTTTGCTCTGCTTTCCTTAGGCTCTCTTCCCTTGTGGCTCTAAGATGGCTGCCACAGCTCCAGGCATCACATCCTCATGCAACTGTATACAGAAATAGGGAGGAGCTTCTCTTCCTGAGTCCTCCCTCCCCCATAGAGGATGATATTTTCCAGAAGCCCCTCAGCTGACTTCCTCTTACTTGTCACTGACCAGAAATGAATGAACATGTCCACAGCTCAACCAGTGAGATAATGGTTTTACTCACCTTTCTTGAACTTACTGATGCTCAGAGTCTGAAGAGAACTGGGGTCTGTTAGCAAAGAAGGAGGAGATGATTGTTGGGGACACATGTGTCCTATAGGAGAGGTCAGTAAGGCACCTGTCTCCATCACTGTCTATTGTAAAGGACAGTGTCCCCCAGAGTGCCGGCTGCAGGGGGCCCTAGGCTCCCTGTTCTGTGCCATGTGGGTCCCCCACACCTGACTGGACCAGGGTGGGTATCTGACCAAGGCAGGTGGACCCCAGCACGCGTGGCCAGAGGAGCTTGGCCAACCAGAGTCTCTGTCTCAGGAAATGGAACTGGGAGAGAATGAGGCTGTTCCTTCAGTGCTGCTCCAAATGTGGTCTGCGAGGAAAGAAGTGCCCATCGGCACGTTAACCGGGTCCGTCGCTAGGTGTGTTATTTTTCTTTCGGGGGAAGCTATTCAGCCTGCCTGGCTTCTGTAACACAGGCATGGTGATAGCTCTTACCTAGTGGTTTTTTTGTTTTTTAATGTTTATTTATTTTTGAAAGAAAGAGAGCGTGAGCAGGGGAGGGGCAGAGAGAGAGGGAGACACAGAATCCGAAGCAGGCTCCAGGCTCTGAGCTGTCAGTACAGAGCCCGACGCGGGGCTCAAACCCACAAACTGTGAGATCATGACCTGAGCTGAAGTCGGCCGCTTAACCGACTGAGCCACCCAGGAGCCCCCTCCTGTTTTCATTTCCAACCTCTGTCAAGTGGATGGGGTCACTTTCCTTACGCAGCGTCACCGGAAAGCCTGTTACAAGGGCATGTTCCTGGGCTCGTCTCCACGGGACCCAAGTCAGCAGGCGGTTTTGAGAGACAGTCCATTTGAGAAGGACCACCGAGGAGGACACACTGCTGGGTCCTGTCCTGATCTTGGACACACAGAAAGCTCTGGCTTCTGTAGAGGTCACTTGCGGGCCAAATGCCTCACGGTCCCGGGTGGACGCTGAAGACGGTCGGTCCAGAACAAATGTGTGGCGCCTGACTGCGCAAAAGTTCTAGTGAGTTCCATTTCTGGTGGTGGGATCTGTGTCGCCAGAGCGTTTCTCAGCAGGTGGCCTCCCGAACTGCATGTGGGAATGCCGATCCCATGGAAGACATTTAGCACCAAACTCTGGCAGCTTGTTGCCTCTGGCAGTCCTGTTGATGGGAGTCATCGTGGGCCACTATTGCGATGCTCCAAACCACGCCGTCTGTTTGGCCAAATCGTATACTCCCTCCGCTGCCCGCGTGCGAATGGGAAATTCGATCCGTAAGTGGCTGATGCGCCATGTGGGGTTCGTTCCAGCCTTGTCTCAGGTGGGGGAGGCCTCAGGAATTCCTCACCGTGGAATGTGCTAGAGAATGAATACAGACGGTGACGAGGCGGCACGGCTGTGCTCCCTGGGCGGGGGGCGGGGTGGCGCTGGCTCCCTGTCGCCCGCGGACCCGAATTTGAACCCACACGCCTCGTTCTCCCGTCCGGCCTCAGTACTGGACCCCAGATTCCATGTCATTGCTCTCCTGGTTTACAGAAAGGCTAGGTCCGTGCGGCTTGCGGGTCAGTATCCTTTCCTTCCGAAGGTTGGTGACCTTAAAATGACTTAAATTCTCCCCTGGTATTGCCTCAAAACGGACAGCTCCAATGAAAACTATCGAGGGACACCGGCAGACCTGTCTGCTTATGCAGATGCTCCTGAGTTCCTACTGGCACTCAGTTCCCCGGGGCGCCTGGATGGCTCAGTCAGTTAAGCGTCTGACTTCGGCTCAGGTCATGGTCTTGAGGTTCGTGGGTTCGAGCCCCGAGTCAGGCTCTGCACTGAGAGCACAGAGTCTGTTTGGGATTCTCTCTCTGTGCCCCTCCCCAACTCATGCTGTTTCTGTCTGTCTCAAAATGCATAAACAAGACCGTCACTCCGGACAGTGGCACACGTGGTTGAGAGAGGGAGAGAAGCATTAGCCACAGAGACACTGACCTTATTGGGAGAGACTTGGCCGGGGTCTATAGTTGGCAGGTTTGGACCCAGTTTGTCCGAAGGGAGCACCGAAAATGGACAGACCGTCTCAAGGGGAGAGGCGTGGGCTTCAGCTGTGAGCACCTTCACGGACTCTGTCCATTTCTCCGGATTGGCCCAGCCTCTGGCCTCTGTCCCTTTCTACTGCCATCAGAGGGTTCTTCTTGAATCCCACCGACTGGGTTCCCCTCTGGTTAAAAAACCTTCGGTGTTGGGGCACCTGGGTGGTTCAGTCGGTTAAGCATCTGACTTTGGCTCAGGTCATGACCTCACGGTTCGTGAATTCGAGTCCCACATCGTGTGAGCCCCGCTTCTCTCTCTTTCTCTCCCTCTCTCTCTGCCCCTGGTGGGCTTCTCTCTCTCTCACTCACTTGCACCCTCTCTCTTTCTCAAAAAAACCCAACAAACAAAAAACCCTGTGTTTTCGCCTCCTCTTTTCCAATAGGGTGAGTCTCATGTATCTTTACCCTCTCCCCACCGAGTGGGT
Organism: Neofelis nebulosa; assembly: GCF_028018385.1. Lineage (NCBI taxonomy): Eukaryota > Metazoa > Chordata > Mammalia > Carnivora > Felidae > Neofelis > Neofelis nebulosa. Next base: position 8,153,983 of record NC_080799.1, read on the forward strand.
GTCCTGCCTCTGCCCGCCCCTCCTGGGCTCCCTCTATCACCATCGTGGCGGCTCTCCCAGGAGCAGAGAGAGAGAGAGAGAGAGAGCAGAGGAGGGGCAGAGAGAGAGAGGGAGACACAGAATCCAAAGCAGGCTCCAGGCTCTGAGCTGTCAGCACAGAGTCCAACGCAGGGCTTGAACCCATGAACCTTGAGATCATGAAGTCGGTCGCTCAACCGACTGAGCCACCCAAGTGCCCCTGAGCCTTTCAACTCATGAACGAACCAGGCCCTGGATGGGGGCCGTCCCGGGGGGAACCGGATCTCGGGTGAGGGCAGCTCTGGGCAGCTGAGGCAGGCTTGGGAGGGTCCGACCACTGATGGCCCTTGGCTGAGGGGGATCTGGTGGCTCAGCCCAGGGTCCACCGCACATGGGCTGGTGCACAGGGGGGCAGGGCGTTCTCGACGTTCTTCTGCGTTAAGACAGCCTGGGATTGCCCTTGCCTTTCGGAGGCTGTAGCACACACCGCTGACTCACGCTGAACTTACTGTTGGCGAGACCCTCCGTGCCCCATCTGGGATTCGTCCGCTGGGTTTTGGGGCCTCAGTGCCGGACTCCACGTTCGCCCGGTCATGTTTCATCTTGTTAGATTTGGCTCCTTGCTCCAGGCTGGGGAGATCGAGCTTGGATCCCTCTTCCCTCCCAGGCCCCAGGCCCCTGTGTCGGCCAGCTCCTGGTCTTTTGCAGTTTCCTTCAGCAGCCCGCCGCCTCGAGCCCCGTCTGTTTGCACAGCCTGCTCCAGGCAGCGTGGCCCCGAGGGGAGAGACCGCAGTCTGCCAGGACTCAGGTGCTCTTTGAGTCAGTCTGGCAGGGTAGCCAAGCGGCTAAGGGCTGGGCTTGAATCTTGGTTGCCTGTTGGCTTGTTGAGTGGCCTCAGATGCATACCCACTCCCCCTGCCCCGTTTCCTTATCTGTAAAAGTGGAGTCTCTAGCTGTCTGTACGCCCAGGGCTGAGTGAGAAAGATTGGGAGGTCTGACCCGCGTCGGGGGCTGCAGTGAGGAGGGGGCAGGGAGCCAGGCGGCTCGAGGCCCACCCTACGAGCCCTGCTGTGGCCTGAACTGCCCGCAAGCATTGTCCCGGTGGTCTCACATGTGCCCCTCCACCTTCCCGGTTTGGGTGTGGGCTCCCGGAGGGACTTGGCTAATAAGCCCCTGCCGGGGGCTACTGAGTCCACTCCCCAGCCGTCTGCTGATCTCAAGGGCAAGGTGGATGCAGCACGGAGTTGGGATTGAAGACCGAGCGCCAAGGCCTAAACTGACCACTTACTCAGCGTGTGACCTTGTGTCCGCTGGAGGCTCAGCCTCCTCCTCTGGTAAAGCTCCGACCTGACACTGGATGCAAAGGCTGTGTGTTAGTTTCCGAGGACCGGGAGGTCAGTGCCCCCACGCGGGCAGCTTGAGCAACAGACATGAATTTCCTCGAGGGCTGGACGCTGGAAGTCCAAGACGGAGGTGTTGACAAGGGTGGTTTCCCCAGAGACACCTCTGCTTGGCTTGTGGATGACTGCCGTCTCCCCGGATCTTTGCGCCGTCTTCCCTCTGTTCGTGTTTGCATTCATATTGGCACATTTCCTCTTTTTAAAAGGACAACACTCATACTGGGTTGGAACCCACCCAAATGACCCTAATGACTTCATTTAAGTCCCTCTTTAAAGACTCTATCTTGGGACACCTGAGTGGCTCCGTCGGTCAAGCATCTGACCCTTGATTTCGGCCCGGGTCATGATCTCACGGTTCAGGAGTTCGAGCCCTGCATTAGGATCACTGACAGTGTGGAGACTGCTTGGGATTCTCTCTCTCCCCCTTTCTTTCTGCCTCTCCTGCGCACAAGTTTTTCTCAAATAAATAAACTTAAAAAAAAAAAAAAGACTCTATCTTCATATATCTTCAAACGCAGTCCCATCTTGAGTTACTCAGGGTTAGGGTTTCAACATATGAATTTGCGGGGAGGGGACACAGCTCAGCCCATAACAGTACCTGGAACTGCTTTGCCAACCGCAAAACAGGTCTTGGGGTCCCGGGCTGGACTCTGGCCGCAGGAGAGGGTCTCTGCGTGGTCAGGAGCCTGATGGGCTGTCTGTGCCAGAGTTACTCTTTCTCTCCTGGAAGGGGGTGAGGACCTGGCTCCTCTGCCTGTATCTCTCTGGGGACCGGCCAGGGCCCCATGGGCTCTGCTTCAAGGGCGTGGCCAGAGTCATCCAGATTGCCCGTCCATCGGGCCGTTGCCTTCAGGCTGCCAACCTCCACTCTCATAGAGCTCTTTGTACCCAACTGGCAGGCAGAGCCCCTGGAACTGGCCTCTGGAGGTTGGGCACGGTATGGCCAGGTGATTCGAACGATCAGGGCCAAGTGGAGGGGGGCCTGGAACTCAATACCCTTAACCTTGAGATGGGCGGTCGCAGGCATGGGGGCAGACCTTGCGGGGCTCAGGGCCTGCCATGGAGTAGAGCCTGAGAAGCGGTTTTTGGTAAGTGAGTGAATGTGGATGAGAGAAGGTCCTGCTGGGACATAGGGCCTGGGGTCAGATCGGCACACCTTCATGAGGCCTGCCCTGAGCCCACTGTCCTTGGGAGCCTATAGTTTTCTAATACGATTAGGGCTGAGACAGAGGCGTGCCCGGGACCGTGCGGAGCGTGAAGAGAGAGTTCTTTCCTGGCCAGGGCGTCCAGGAGGGGGCAGAGCCTGAATAAAGACTGGTCGGGTGGCAGTTGGCCAAACAGAAGAAGAGGAGATGGCGTGCCAGGGGGGACAGTGTGCCAGTGTGGGTGGCAACATGGAGCGTGCTGGGAGGTGGGACCAGGAAGATGGGTGGGAGCTTTGGGGGATGGGGAGCTGAGAGAGGGTTTGGAGAGGGGAGGTGACTACGGGGACAGGACAGATTTGTGGTTTAGGGAGTGCCCTCTGGTGGCATGTAGAGGAGACTGCAGGGGACAGGGCTGGAGGCTGGGAGACCAGCAGGTACCCAGGCTGTCCAGGTGCAAGATCCAGACGGAGCAGGAGAGGGGTGTAGGAGGTGGGCTTGCCTGGCGTGCGGGCTAGTTAGCCATGGGAAGTGGGGGACGGAGAGGGTGGAGTCTGGGGCCACTGGCTGCTGGGGCTTCTGGGTAGAGGGGCCAGGAGTTTGGTGGTGTTCGTTTCCAAGATGCACTAAGTTGGGTCTGGATGGCGATGTGCTCAGTGCTGGACCATTGAAGTGTCCCACGGGCTATGGTGATGCGTGACCACTGTCTAGACAAGTAGGGCCTATGTCAGGGTTCAAGGGGAATCACTGAGGTGACTCAACGTGAGGGCGGAGCAGAGCACGGGACGAGGGAAAGGGGGCAGACTGGGTGATCCTCCCGGGAGTGGAGGACATGGTCAAAGCCCTGGGGCTTGGTTCAGGCTCAGAGCTTGGGGTCCTACGGATGGAGGGAAAGTGTGAGTGAGATCATGTCCCAAAGCAAAGCTCAGATGGGAGAACTGGGGGGCTCGGGGTTCAGTGCTTGGGGTGGGACCAGGGCTGTGGGGAGGAGGGGCTGCTGTGTTGCCACCTCCCTGGGTGGCAGGCAGCGTGGGAGACCAGTTGGTTAGTTGTATTCAGAGGTGGGCATGGCTGGGGGCGTCCTGAAGGCCCTCCGTTCCATTGTGCCCTGATTTCCTGAAGCCACTTAGCACTTGCTGTCCCAAAGGGCCCTAAATTAAGAGTTTTGGAGCTTGGCCAAGCCATGGAGCCAAACACTTAGCTCGGTGAAAACTGCCGTAGGAGCGGCCTCTGGGTCTCCTGGAGCAGGGCCAAGTCACTTGTTCCACCCTATCGGGGACTGAGCTTGTCTCATAAGGAAAAGGAACCTGGAGGGGAGCCCTTCTGTCCCCAGGGCTGAGAATGAGTTTCCCCTCCTGGACTCTGCATGAGAACCCAGCTGGAGAGGGAGAGATGAGACGTCGAAGAGACATTTGCTGCCCAAAGATAATGCCAGTCCCTCCTGTCCTGGTGAGGGCTGCTAAGGGCACCCTCGCTGCCCAGGCAGTTCAAGGACCAGCCCCACCGCTCCCCAATTCTGTGCTCTCAGGCCAGTCCTTCCAGGAGAGTCGTAAAAGGGACATATATGTCTCCTGCCAAGCCGGTCTCTGGGTGGAGTTAATTCTGTAGTACATACAGCTCTATTCACCCACCACCGTGCACCCTGTGCTCAGAGGGTGCCACCCAGACGTAGACTTAATGTTCAGGACATGGGGATCCTAAGACGGACCCCACACGGGAGCAGAGTGCCCGACACCAAGATTTCCTGCGATCGTGGTGCCTGGAGATGAACGGGGTTTTGAATTCCATCCGAAAAGGCCTGGATCCCTCTCTCCTTGTCTCTGCCTGCCTCCTTCGTTGTTTTTGGCCACGTTTTGATTTTGGGAAGCCATTTACAGCCCATTAAAAGATCAAATGTCTGGAGATGATGAATCGAGGCATTTGAAAATGTTTTGCAATTCACAGCTCATTTCCCTATAGAAAACCCCGACCCGGTGTGATTCGGAGATGGCTGGACGGCCTGTCTGTTCCAGGCGCCGGGGACGGATCTCGGGACGGAGCACTGTCCTTGGGTTGGTTCATCCCGAAGAGAATCATGCTGGGTGCCTGGGTGGCACTGATGCTCCTTGGTAGAGCTGGAGGAAGAGCCCGGACCGCTGACATCTCGCACGATTTCCAGAGCGAGCTGGCAGAAGGAGGAGTGGAGATTCGTACGGGGGAGGTGGGACCCTGCTGGTCCCCGGGGCTGGAAGGCTGGGTTCCCTTCCCAGCTCAGCCTCAGGTTTGAGCTGTGGGCTGTGAGGTTTAACTGGCCACCTACTTCTCCCATCTGCAAATTAGGAAGGTCAGTCTCTGGGCTCTCATGAACACTTGGGGTTTCAGGAGCCAGCCAGTCAGCGAGACTCTGGGTTAGGTAGGACCACATGATCTTCCCATCACTAACCTCAGTCTGCTCGTGTGGCCCTCACCATAACCTTGAAAAGTAGAATTTTTTTTTTAACTGAGGTTCAGAGAGGGGACGTCACTTGGCTCAAGTCACAAAGCAAGTTGATGGCGGAGCCATGTTTTGAACTAGGTCTCCAGGTGCCTTTGGGGAGAGGGATGGACTTTTGATTATTTCTGTGGTCTTTTTGACTGTGCAAATATTGCAATTTTCCTAGAAAATTGTCAAGATTTTGACTTTTTTCGATGCGAGGTCACGCATAATATTTATGTACGATTTTAAATCTGCGGAATTCTTTTCTTTGAAGAAACAAAACCACTTTGCTTCTTCATGAATCTGGTGCTGCTGCTAAGATCTAATTTCAGCTGATTGTAGATAATCTGTGTTGCTTTCCTTTCTCTAGCGTTTGGTATTTTGTCTGCATCCTGAGATTTCTGATGTTTCAGCACAGTATGTCTGTCTGTGTTCATCTTGCCTAGCACCCAGTGGGCTCTTTCTGTCAAGAACTCATGTCTTTGTTGAACTCTCTTTTCTCTTTCTTCATGTGTGTATTCCCCCTGCTCTCTCCAGTCTCCCATTCCAGAGCTACTAATCGACATAGGTTGGCACATAGTCTGTATTCTGGGTCTTTCCCCTTTTCTCCCGCATTTTCCATCTCCTTTTCCCCCTGCAGTACATCCTTGGAAAGTTCATGGCTTGGATTTCCGGCTCATCTGCTCTCTCTCTGGCTGTTTCCATGCTGGTTTTTCAGCCCATCTGTTGTGCTTTTGGTTTTTACCATCGTATATTTCATTTCCGAGCGATCTCATTTTTTTTCCCATTTCGTAATATTTTTCACAAGTGCACAATCCTCTTATCTCTTTGAGGACATTAATTATGTTTTAAAAAATTGTCTTCATCTGTTTGCTTTATGAGTTGTCTTTTCCTGAAGTGCGATTTATTGTCTGTTGAGCTGATCCCTTTCTTTCACGGTGCTGGCCTTTTTTCTGGAATAATTTGAGAATCATGGTATTTGGGGGTTCCCACTGGTTTGTCTCTTTTACTATTTATTGCTTTGTTGCCTCTTGGAGGGCTGGTAGTAGGTGCAGGGTAGAGAAGGAATGTGCAAGAATGCAGTTGTATAAACTCAAGAGGGTGGCGGTTTCTCCGGGGGGGCATCAGCTTTTGAGGGACCCACTTCCAACCACACCTGTGTCCTGGCAGGTGAACCCAATGCCTGATTCTCGACATCAGCAGGGGTAGGGATCAGGTCCTACCCATCTGACTCCTTGTACTGTGGTCCTCTGATAGTCACCTCTGGGTCCCTCCTCTATCGGACTAGCCACATCTGCTGCTCCTGAGTCCCTTTCCCTGTGTGTTTCTGGTTCCTCCTTCAACTTTGTTCTACTGACTTTTAGTTCCTCAAAATTTCTGGCTGAGTTTTATTTTTATTTATTTATATTTTCTGCTTTATTGAGTTATGATTGACAAATTTAAAAAAGCATGTATTTCCCCCCCCCATGCTTTAACCCCCCCAAAGGTATACAACATGATGACTTAATATACATATACATTGTAAAATGATTACTACAGATGATTAACATTCATCACCTCACATAGTTACCATCGTTTGTTTTGGTTTGTGGTGCAAACGCTTAAGATCTACTCTCCTAGCAAATTTCAAGTACCCTATTCAGTATAATTAACTATAATCACCATGTGCAGATTTAATCTGTATATTAGGTCCCGGAACTTACTCATCTTATAACTGCCAGTTTGTGTTCTTTGATAACATCTCCCCATCTCCCCTCTCCCCGCCCCCCCCCCCCCCCCCCCCCCCCCCCCGCCAACTCCTGGCAACCCCTGTACTACTCTGGTTTTTCTAGTCTCTGGTGCATGTGGTTTTGGATTCCACATGCAAATGAGATCACACAGCATTTGTCTTTCTGTGTCTGGCTTCTTAGCATAACATCCTCCAGGTTCATCCACGTTATCACAAATGGTAGGATTTCCTTCCTTTTTTTCCAATCTTTTTTTTTAAGCTTATTTATTTATTTTGAGAGAAAGAGAGAGCAAGCAGGGGAGGGGTAGAGAGAGAGGGGAAGAGAGAATCACGGGTAGGCTCTGCACTGTCAGCACAGAGCCCAATGGGGGGCTCGAACCCACGAACTGTGAGATCATGACCTGAGCGGAAACCAAGAGTCGGATGCTTAACCGACTGAGCCACCCAGGGACCCCGGATTTCCTTCTTTTTTTTATGGCTGAATAACATTCTGTCATGTGTGTGTGTGGTGTGTGTGTGTGTGTGTGTGTGTGTGTGTGTGTGTTCTAAATTTTCTTTGTCCATTCATTCATGGATGGACACTTCGGTTGTTTCCATCTTGGCTGTTGTGAATAATGCTGCAGTGAGCATGGAGTGCAGAGATCTCTTCCAGATACTGATATTGTTTCCTTTGGATATGTACCCAGAAGTGCAATTCCTGGATCCTATGGTAGTTCCATTTTTAATTTCTTTCAAGAACCTAGCAAAGTGGCTGCACCAATGTACATCACCATCAACGGCACACCAGGGTTGCCTTTTCTCCGAACCTTCACCAGCACTTGTTACCTTACTTCCCTTCGATAATAGCCATCCTAACCAGTGTGAGGTGACATCTCGTTTCGATTTGCGTTTTCTTGATGTTGAGTGATGTCGAGCACCTTCTCATATACTTGGTGGCCGTCGGTATGTCTTTGGAAAAATTTCTCCTCAGGTCCTTCTGGCCATTAAACTCAGATTATTTGTTTTTTTGCTATTGAGTTTTTTGAGTTCCTTGTATGTTTTGGATATTAACCCCTTATAAGAGATACGTTCTACAAAAATCCCAAAGCTCCCACAAAGGCATTTTTGTCCATGGCTGGCTGCCAAATTATTGTTACTGAGTGGGGTGGGGGGAGGGTGGCGGGTTGTGCGTGTGTGAGTGGGGGATCTCCTATCCACCATCTTGCTGATGTCCCAACAGGGGCTTGTTTTCAGATTTCCAGTTTCTAGGATCTGGGGATGGAGGGAGGAGACGGGAGTATGTGCTTTTCTGCCATCTGGATCCAATCTCCATATTGTTTGCGTATGTCCCTTCCTCCCCACTGCCACGCCCCAGCTCAGGCCTCTGTACCTCTTACACAGTGCACCAGAGGAAGTGCTCTAAACTCAGACCCGTGGGGCATTCCTCTGGCGAGTCCTTCAGTGGCTCCCAGCTGACTTCATGATAAGACCCACATCTAGCCTGGCAGGCACCGTGCCTTTCTCCTGGCTCCTCCCCTTCCTCCAACTTTTGGTCCACCTGTAAATTGCACTTGCTGTGGGCTGACTCTTACCTTTCGGTACTCAGGTGGTTGGCCTTTCTTAGGACTGGGGTCGGGTGCCCTACTGTGTTCCCATAGCTCCCTGTGCACGTCCTTTCATTGCACTTATGGCCCCGTGTTCCTGTGGGTTTTAATCATTTCCTTTTCTTAAAGGTTTTAATGTTTATTTGAGAGAGAGAGAGAGAGAGAGAGAGAGAGACAGAACGTGAGCAGGGGAGGGGCAGCGAGAGAGGGAGACACAGAATCGGAAGCAGGCTCCAGGCTCTGAGCTGTCAGCACAGAGCCTGATGCGGGGCTCAAACCCAAGAACCGTGAGATCATGACCTGAGCCCAAGTCGGATGCTTAACGACTGAGCCACCCAGGCGCCTCTTAATCATTCCCTCTTATTCTTCCTCACCAGAGTGGGATTTCTCTGTGGGCAGGGGTTGATTCTGAGCACTTGATGACAGGTATGATGCCAGGACTTGATGGCCAAAGGGTATGGCTACTCTCCCTTCCCCTTGGACCTGGTCCCAGGGTCTCAGTGGGCCCCTTATCCCACAGCCTCGTGGAGGGGCCCCTCCTCGGCCATCACGGCCTTTTGACCCGCAGTCAGCCCCTCAGTAATAACGTCACGACTGTTGCTTTCCCCACAGGCACTGGTGCCATCACACGGTGACGCGGACGGTGTCCTGCCAGGTGCAGAATGGCTCCGAGACCGTGGTCCAGCGCGTGTACCAGAGCTGCCGGTGGCCCGGGCCCTGTGCCAACCTTGTGAGGTAAAGGCTGTGGGGCTGGCCACCTGTGCTCTAACTTTCTGCTCCTTTGGATGAATCTGACCCCAGCACAAGCTGCTGGGGAGGGGGGTTGACGCTTGGAAACAAGAACTGAGTATGCATTTACGCAGCACCTTTTGTGGACAGACCATGGGGGGCGGGTGTGTGCGGGCCAGATGAAAGAGACACGCTTCCTACCCTGAAAGACCTTCGAAATCCAGGGGGCATTTGATGAGCAGAAGAGCACCATAGACAGCAAGTGGGCGAGGGGACAGGGGGTATGGAGAAGGACCCGTGAGACCCCTCTCAGCCCCGCCCCTGACTGCCCCCACTCTTCTCAGCTGTGCCTCTCACGGCTCCGCCCCTCACGGCCCCGCCCCTCACGGCCCCGCCCCTCACGGCCGCGCCTCACGGCTCCGCCCCTCACAGCCCCACCTCTCTTACAGCCCCCACCCACAGCCCTCAGGCAGCTCTCAGATTCATAGGAAGAGAGATCTGAATTCCTGGGGCCACATTCGAGGTCTCTGAGACCCCACCTCATCTGCCTCCTAGTCCTCTCCCCCTCCAGTCCCTTTTCTGGCTCCAGCTTCCTTTACTCTCCACTCCACACCTGCCCGGCCGTGGGTTTCTGCCTCGAAGACCCTTTGCCCCTCTCTGCCTGGGACCACCCTTCTCAAATTCCAAATCCCTGCCCAAACGAACAAAAAACCAGAAACAGACTCATACATACAGAGGACAAGCTAGTGGTTGCCAGAGTGGTATGGGGAAAATAAGTGCATGAGATTAAGAGTCACGGGGTGAAAAGCGCAGCATCGGCAATATAGTCAGCAATATGGGAATAACTCGGTATGGTGACAGACGGTGAAGACACTTATCATAGCATTTTGTGATGTATATAATTGTCCAGCCACGATGTTGTGCACCTGAAACTAGCTGTATGTCAACTACACTTCAATTAAAAAAAAAAACACTTTTGGGGCGCCTGGGTGGCTCAGTCGGTTAAGCGTCCGACTTCGGCTCAGGTCGTGATCTCGCGGTCCGGTCCGTGAGTTCAAGCCCCGCGTCAGGCTCTGTGCTGACTGCTCAGAGCCTGGAGCCTGTTTCGGATTCTGTGTCTCTCCCTCTCTCTCTGACCCTCTCCCATTCATGCTCTGTCTCTCTCTGTCTCAAAAATAAAGAAACGTTAAAAAAAATTTTATTTATTTATTTATTTATTTTTTTTTTATTTTTTTTTTATTTTTTTTTTTTCAACGTTTATTTTATTTTTTGGGACAGAGAGAGACAGAGCATGAACGGGGGAGGGACAGAGAGAGAGGGAGACACAGAATTGGAAACAGGCTCCAGGCTCTGAGCCATCAGCCCAGAGCCTGACGCGGGGCTCGAACTCACGGACCGTGAGATCGTGACCTGGCTGAAGTCGGACGCTTAACCGACTGCGCCACCCAGGCGCCCCCAAAATTTTTTTTTTTTAAAGAAAATAAATAAACTTAAAAAAACCCAAACTTTTACAGCAACCCCCTTTCGTGTCTGACCAAATATCTGGGTATTCTGGTCTAGCCAGAGTGACACAGATTAACCATCCCAGGGTCATCATAAATTGGGTGTGTTTTCATCACCAAGGATGGATGAGCCCAGGGGTCGGGGCCCTTGCCTGCACAGTGGTGCCCCCTACAGGGCTCAGCGTGCAGCCAATGCCCAGAATCAGCTTTGCAGCTGCTCTGCTGGGATCCACGAATGTGGCAGCGATTCTGGTCCTGGGCCACATAGGCTGCAGGGCCCGCCGGGGAGAGGGTGGCTTGTTTCTTTTCTAGATTTTTCATTCTACCTTTCATTGTTATTGCTGTCATTGTTATTAGGAAGAATGTGATATATACTCACTGTCCAAAAAAAAAAAAAATCCCAAATATTATAGAAATTGAGCATTGTTCCTCTCGAATTACACCTACATGATCCCATTATTAGTATTAACGGTACTTCTCCTCTGTGCCTCCTCTATAATGGACTCTGCTCCTCTTACACACATATATGCATTTTCTTAAACAAAGACCAGATGGTGTTCTTTTGTCCTGCAACTTGCTTCCCCCCAGAACAATATTTTGCAATCACTTCCCATACAGCCACCTCCTTTTTAACGGCTGTTAAAAGCCCCTTCGTTGCAGTGAAGCATCATCATTGATGCCCCTTGTCCTCAACTAATGGATATTTAAATTGGTTTCCTCGTTTTAACTACTACAGACTGTACTTCAGTCAGCATCATGATATGTATTTAACACTTCTACGTGTTTAAAAAAATTTTTAAAAAAAAAATTTTTTTTTTCAACGTTTTTTATTTATTTTTGGGACAGAGAGAGACAGAGCATGAACGGGGGAGGGGCAGAGAGAGAGGGAGACACAGAATCGGAAACAGGCTCCAGGCTCCGAGCCATCAGCCCAGAGCCTGACGCGGGGCTCGAACTCATGGACCACGAGATCGTGACCTGGCTGAAGTCGGACGCTTAACCGACTGCGCCACCCAGGCGCCCCTAAAAAATTTTTTTTAAGTTTATTTATTTATTTTGAGAGAAAAAGAGCATGAGTGGGGGAGGGGCAGAGAGAGAGAGAGAGAGAGAGAGAGAGAGAGAGAATCCCAAGCAGGTTCCTCACTGTCAGCACAGAGCCCAACTCGGGGCTTGAGTTCACGAAACTGTGAGATTATGACCTGAGCCAAAATCGAGAGTCGGACACTTTTACACATGTTTTTTTTAAAATTTTTTTTAATGTTTATTTATTTTTGAGAGAGAGAGAGAGAGACAGAGTGTGAGCAAGGGAGGGGCAGAGAGAGGGGGAGACACAGAATCCGAAGCAGGTTCCAGGCTCTGAGCTGTCAGCACAGAGCCGGACACGGGGCTTGAGCTCACAAACTGTGAGATCATGACCTGAGCTGAAGTCGGACGCTTAACCGACTGAGCCACTCAGGCGACCCCACTTTTACACGTTTTTAAAAAACATGCTTATTTTATTTATTTATTTTTTTAATTTTTAAAAATATTTATTTTATTTTTGAGAGAGAGAGAGAGAGACAGAGTGTGAGCAGGGGAAGGGCAGAGAGAGAGGAGACACAGAATCTGAAGCAGGCTCCAGGCTCTGAGCTGTCAGCATAGGACCCAACGCTGGGCTTGAACCCACGAACCATGAGATGATGACCTGAGCTGAAGTTGGACCCTAAACCGACTGAGCCACCCAGGCGCCCCTATTTTCATAATTTAAAGATTTTTTCATAATGTTTTAACAGTGGAGGTTCTTAGCTTGGGGTCCACATTATACACGAGTATGTTTGCAATTATTCCTTCTATAAAGCGAATGGCTAACTAAGTGGAGACATCCATTTTATTTTATTTTTATTTTTTATTTTGGGGGGGCAGAAGGGAGGAGGGAGGGGGAGAATCTTAAGCAGGCTCCACACTCAGCGTGGAGCTGGACGTGGGGCTCGATCCCATGATCCTGGGATCATGGTCTGAGTCGAAATCAAGAGTCGGACGCTCAACCAACTGAGCTGCCCAGGCACCCAGATATGTCCATTTTAAATTTTAAGAGAAAGGTCTGCTTTTAACTGCTGTGCTGGAGGGATGGCCAGTGGATCCATAAATGAATAAAAAGATGCTGACCCCCCCCACCTTTTCAGCAGAAGGCACAGAGGCCCCCCCCCCCCCCGCCCTTTCCTTAACTCCCCTGGGCCCCCAGGAGCTGAATTCCTGTGTCTTCCCTGCCTTTCTCATCAGCGGGAAGCCTCAGATGACCAGGTCACCACCTCTGGATCTTAGGAGCATCTTCTGAGAGAAGGGTCTTTGGAGTCTGGTCTGTAAGTGACCCCAACAGGGTGGACTTCGGCTCTCAGCTCAGTGTGAGGAATGGGTGCCCCGCTCTTCCAATAGGGAGGCCGGCCCCTGAGAAGCAAGGCTACACCCGCCTCAGTTCGAACGCCTGCATTTTGCTTTTTGTAGAGGGGAGCCAAGCTTGGGAACAGCTCTCTCCAAGAGATGGAATTTGGGACACTTGGGTGGTTCAGTCGGTTAAGCGTCCAACTTGGGCTCAGGTCATGATCTCATGGTTCATGGGTTCGAGCCCCACATCGGGCTCTGTGCTGACAGCTCAGAGCCTGGGGCCTGTTTCAGATTCTGTGTCTCCCTGTCTCTCTGCCCCTCCCCTGCTTGTGCTCTGTCTCTGTCTCTTAAAAATAAATAAACATTAAAAAGAATTAAAAAAGTGAGCCATCAGGATTCCTTAACTAAAAACCCTTGGGAGGACGGCTTTCTTCATGTCAAAATGATAAGTTATACTTTATAAAATACAATAAGGCATCTTTAAGAAAAGCCACATAAGCTAACTACTGAATCTCTGACCGCAACCGGACAAATTTCCCAAGTGATCACTAATTTTCACACCTGCCCTTTGCTTTAGGACTTCAGCAATTATCTGGACACTTTTCAGAAGCATCAGGGTCTGGTCCTGAGTGTGGGTGTTTAACAGGCCTTCGGAGAGTTCTCTCCCTCTCCTTGGCATTAGGAGCCGAGAACAGAATGTTCGGTCACATCAGACACACATTTCACACATTTGTCCTGCGCCTTCCCTTTGTTGAGTAAGACTTAATTCTCTTTCTTTAGAGGAATTCCGTATTTCTGCTCTCAATTGTCACTGCCACTGAAATTACCATTACTTGCTCAGGAATGAGGTGTTGACGTACGTTCCTCTCTCTCCAGTAACTCCTATCTGAGTTAGGATTGGGGTGCATCCCCTCAGTCTTTGGCCTTGGGCTGCCGGCTGGGCAGGGAGAGGAAGGACAGCCGGGTGTGGCGCTGTCACCAGCTCCCTGGCCACCCGGGGCACCGTGCGCGCTCCCATCCCGGTCCTGGGTTTGCTGGCTTCACGTATAAGAGGCATTGTATTTATAGTAGCTGCTCGCTGGTCTCTCCAGTGCCTCTGTCAGATCACGGTACTGCCCTGCCCCAAACCTTCCAGAAGCTTCCGTCTCTGTTATGGTGAAGTCTGTACCCCTCTCCACAGCTGATCGGCATCTCACATGACATGGACCCTGTTCCCCTCCTGACCCCAGAGCCCTCCATGGGCTGCCCTGTTCCTTGGGCTCTGTCCACATGTCCACATGGGCTCTGTCCACATGTCCACCCCGTCCTTCCTCAGGGCCTTCACATCTGCTCATTTTTCCACCCAGCCCGGTTTCAGCCTTGGAACAGCTGAGTCTCCTGACCTGATTCAGTGGCTTTCCTCCCTGGCACCTGTCACGTTCCAGCCCCTTATCCCGCTTTGTCTTAGCGCTGGTCACCGTGTGCAACAACACAGCGTCTGTTCTGTGCTCAAGATCAAAGGTGTCAGAACACTTTGAATTCCTGCACAGGGTGTGCGTGATGGTGAGAACTGTGAATAAGACAGTTTGTTGCGAAGGCAAGTCCTTGTCTTATAAACTGATCCACAAACTCGCCACTGGGAGATTGAAGCTCAGAGAGCAGAGTGACTTGCCCAAGGTCCAAAGGATAGTCACAAAGGGACACCTGGGTGGCTCAGTTAAGCATCTGACTTGGGCTCAGGTCGTGATCTCGCAGTTTGTGGGTTTGAGCCCCGTGTTGGGAGCTCGGACGGAGCCTGGAGCCTGCTTTGGATTCTGTGTCTCCCCCTCTCTCTCTGCTCCTCCCCCACTCATTTGCTCTGTTTCTCTCTCTCCCCAAAATAACTTAAACAACAACAAATTAAACAAAAAAAAAGAACAGTCACAAGGATCGAATTGGGTTTATAGGCCCCCAGAAGGATGCTCCTGAGATTTTATGACCCAGCCCCTTTCCTCCACCGAATAAGTACATGGTCACATCTGTCATCACTGCTGTGCGGGAGCAAGGTGCCCTGAGAGTGGAGCCAGAGATGGGGTGGGGACCCCCAACCCTGGGCTTCCCTGAGCTGGGGTTTTCTGTGAGGGGATTTATCCAGGTGTGAAACGGCCCAGGATTGTGTAGCTCTGTCCCAGTGCAGTTATTAAGCCAATAGTATTCTCGAGATCTTGGGCCCTGTGGACTTCACTCTCTGCCAGCTCCTGTGTGTCTGCCATGTCACTCTGCACGGTCACAGAAGGGTGGCAGCAGCTCCGGGCATCAACAACAGTCTCCCAAATAAAGGAGCCCGGGGACGTGGTGCACGGTTGCCTCCTATCAGAGGGCACTGTCTTTTCCAGGGCCCCCAGGCGGTTCCCCTGAGGTCTCACGGGTCAGGATTGGTCCTCTGAGCCTGGGCGTCCCTGACTCTAAAGTAGGGGCGGTAGAAGGCTTCCCCAGGGGGCTGTCGGAAGATGATGTGAGGCGGGCTTGTGAGAAGTGCCGTGGGCATGCAAGCCGGGGCTGGGCCATGGCTGAGCTCTGAAACAGATCCCAGGCGTATCGCCCTGGGAGCAGCCCTTAGTGGACGGCCAACCTCGTCACGCTCTGAAGCTGCGTTCTTCCCCCCCCCCCGAGGTTAGGATGGCAAACCGCGGCCGAGCGCCCCCCATAGCTGCCTTGTGTCGTGTCGTGTTGCTTATAGTCCCGGCTGCCCAGTGTGCCTTGACACGTTTCAACCTCAGCGTTCACGTAGAAGTTTCTAGGTTTCCGTATTTCTTGCCTCTGCCACCTCTGGAGCTGTGGGCGGTGCGGCGGCACCAGGCATGACCGGGACCCTGCCTGCCCCCACCCCCTGGGCCACAGAGCAGGGCTCCTGGGGCAAATGGACTTCCCACCCAGGCAAGAAGAACCCGTGTCCTGGCCCCTCCTCCAGCTGTTCCAGCCATGTTCCTCCTTGCGGGCAAGCGGCCCGTGGGGCCAGAGGGAGCCTAAGCCCCTCTTCTGGACCATTCTCTGGCCACCTGGGTAAATAGCCCCGAGGGCTTCCGGCTCGGCTCTGGCCTCTTCCCCGAATCTGGGGGACTGTGCGTGGTGGGCACACCCCGAAGCCCACGGGGCTGGCGAGGGTGGCTGTTTACAGGAGGGGCTGGCTTGGCTGGAGCTGGATGACGTGGGCTGGGTCTGCACACAGAGCGGGCGGTGGAGCCGGGGGTAGGAAGAGAAGGGGTGGGGGCTGGGGTCACTTGGTTCGTTTGTAAAAATGACGATAGGACCTGCCTCGTGGGAGGGCTTTGGGGATTCAGTGCTGAGGCGTGTCTAGGCCAGTGTTGGCCGTTACAAACCCCAGGACCTTGGTAGGACTCTGAAAGGAGGTACAAATGTCAGGTGAATGACGAGTGGCTGGTAAGAGAGCGCAGGAGCACGTTTCCTGCCCGAGGGCGGGGGGCACCTGCACTGGTGCCCCCCCTACTGCCCGTGGCTGCTCCGTGCCGGGTCTGTGCGGGGCCGTGGCGGGGAGAAGGGGTTTCTGCATTTCTGCGTAGTTGGATTTAGGGATCGGCATGGCTGTAATCCTTGGTGGGGCCTCTCTTGGCAGAAGGCTTGGAAGTCAGCATGTTATGTCATTACATCTTGATGACATTTTTATGACAAAAGTATGCAGGTGGGGGAAGGGAGGGTGTGGTAGTGTTCAGAATGCACTTGGGGACTGGCATGTGCCCCCAGTGCCTCCCCGGCCCCTACCCTCTCCCCCAGGAGCCCCACGCAGACCTCTTTGCTTGCATTTTTTTTTTTTCCCCGCTCAGCCCTTCCGGCAAATATTCACGGAGGGCCCTTACTGTGTGCCAGAGGGGAACGTGATGGAGAGTAAGACCAAGTCGTTTTCCCCATGGACTTTATATTCAGCGAAATATGAAAACGAGAAAAAATATTGCCTCGTAATGAGTGCGTCACCTTCAGATAGGGTGATGTGGCCGGGCACGGACTGGGGCTACTTCAGAGCAGGTAGGGGAGACACCCTGGGGGGATGATGTTGATGCTGAGCAAAGAGTGAGGAGAAACAGCTTCCATGTAATGATCGGGAAGGGTGGTCGGTGCAAAGGCTCTGAGAAAGGGAGGTCCCAGACGAAGGAACAGAGAGGAGGTCCGCGTCCAGGAGCAGAGCAACTGAGGAGGAGAGTATAGGCAGAGGCTGATCTCTGTGGGCTTAAGTTTGGCTTTGAGTCAGTGTATCGGGAAGCCATGGAGAGTTTTAAGTAGAGATGAGAAATGGTCTGATTGAGGTTTCTTTCTGATCAGCTTTTTATTTTGAGAGCAACGTCAATTCACGTGAAGTTGTAAGAAATAATACAGAGAGATTCCGTATGTTCCGTCTCTTTTTTGGATCCCGTGTACCGTTCATTCTATTCCTCTCAATGATGACATCTTGCAGAATGAGAGAACGTGTCACAACCAGCACATTGAGATACTGACATTAATGCAGTCAAGACACAGAATATTCTCTGCACCGCAGGACCCCGCATATTGCCCTTCTGAAGCCACACCCACTCTCCTCCTGCTCCCCAATGCCTCCCAAATCCCTGGTAACCACCCATCTGTTCTCTGCCTTTAAAACTTTGCCATTTCAGGGCGCCTGGGTGGCTCAGTGGGTTAAGCATCTGACTTCGACTCAAGTCATGATCTCACGGTTCGCGGGTTCGAGCCGCGCTTCGGGCTTTCCGGTTCCTTCAGATATTTGCGTGAACACAAGTTTTCATTTCTCTGGGCAGATGCCCACGAGTGCAATTGTTGGGTCTTTTGGTGGTTGTGTGTTTAGTTTTTCTAAGAACCTGCCAAACTGGTTTCAGGGTGGCTGTACCATTTTACATTCCCACCAGCGGTGTCTCACTGACCCAGATTCTCTGTTTCCCTGCCGGCATTTGGTGTTATCACTCTATTCCATTTTAGCCATTCTGTGTAGTGTCTTTCACTGTGGTTTTTAGTTGGCGTTTCTCTAATGGCTAATAATTGTTTCATGTGCTTATTTGCCAGGTGTATATCCCCTTCGGCGAAATGTCTTTTCGTGAAATGATCTCATTGGATTGTTTTTGTTTGTTTGCTTTACTGTTGAGTTTTGAGATTTCCTTATATATTCTAGATACTAGTCCATTGTCAGATATGTGGTTTGCAAATATTCCCCCCCATCTCTGTGGCTTCTCTGTCCATCTCCTTACCCGTCTTTTGCAAAGCAAAATGTACCTTTCAACGAAGTCCAGTGTGTGAGTTTTTACTTTTACGGATCATGCTTCTGGTACCAGGTCTCTGAACTCTTTGCCTTGCCTTCGATCCTGGAGATCTTCTCCTATGTCTTCCTCTAAAAGTTTTTCAGTTTTGTGTTTGACATTTAAGTCCACGATCCATTTTGAGTTAATTTTTGCACAAGGGGTGATGTTTAGGGCAAGGCTAATTTTTTTTTTTTGTCCGTGGGTATCTGATTGTTCCAGTACCATTGCTGAGATGGCCGCCTTCCTTTCTTGGACTGCTTTTGCGTGTTTGTTAAAAATCATTTCGGGGGCACCCGGGTGGCTCAGTCGGTTAAGTGTCCGACTCCTGATTTCGGCTCACGTCGTGATCTCACAGTTTATTGAGCTCTGCACTGACAGCACGGAGCCTCCTTGGGACTCTCTGTCTCCCGCTCTCTCTCTGCCCCTCCCCTGCTGGCACTTTGTCTCTCAAAGTAAATAATAAAATAAAATGTAAGAGTATCATTTGGGTATATTTGTGTTGGTCTAAGTTCTCTATTCTGTTCCGTTGATAATACGCGTCTACAGGTCCGTGTCAATACCTCTTGGTCGTGCTGTTGCTGTGTAATGAGTCTTGAAATTGGAGAGGCTGATTTTGTTCCCACTTCCTTCTTCCTCTTCAAAATTGGCTTAGCAACCTTAGTTCCTTTGTCTTTTCATATAAATTTTATGATAATCCGGTCTGTAGCTACCAAAAATCTTGATGCGATTTTTGCAGGAATTACATTAAACCTTTACATGCACTTGGAGAGAATTATTATCTTACTATGTTCAGTCTTCCAGTCCAGGAATATCGTATGTCTCTCCATTTATTTGGATTTTTTTTTTTTTTTTTTAGTTATTTCATCTTTCATTGCTTTCTTACAGTTTTTGGCCTACGTGCTCTGTTTTTTCATTTAAAAAAAATTTTTTTTTTTTTTTTGGAGTGATTGTAAGTAGTGCCTTTTGGTAAAACTGATAAAATTGACTTTTCAGTTTCAATATCCTTGTGTTCATTGCCAGTATATATCAATGCAATAGATTTTTGTGTGTGTTTATATTGTATCCTCTGACCGTGTTGAGTTCATATGTTAGTTTTGGGCATTTTTCTGTAGATTCCGTGACACTTTTTTTCTTCAGACAATCATGTCATCTGTAAGTAGCGACTGTCTTGTTTCCTCATTTCAGATCTGTGTGTCTGTCATTTTCTTTCTTTGCCTTTTCTCTGGCCAGAACTGCCGGCACTCACTGAGTAAGAGTGGAGAGAACAGAGAGAATGCTTTGTTCCCAGCTACAGGGGGAAAGCCTTTCACCAGTAAGTATAATGTTAACTGCAAGGATTTCGTGGATGTTCTCTATCAAGCTGAGGAAATTCCCTGTATTACCATTTTTTTCCTGAGGGTTTTCATCATGGGCACTGATTTTTGTCAATATATTTTTTTGCACTGATTGACATGATTCCGTGATTTTTTTTTTTAATTAATTTTTATTTATTTTTGGCAGAGAGGGAACGTGCATGAGCTGGGAAGGGGCAGAAAGAGAGGGAGACAGAGGACCTGAAGCAGGCCCTGTACTGAGAGCAGAGAGCCCAACATGGGGCTTGAACTCATGAACTGTGAGATCATGACCTGAGCCGAAGTCGGATGCTTAACAGACCAAGCCACCCAGGCGCCCCTATGTGATTTTTAATATGGTGATTACGTTGACTCATTTTGGGATATTAAACCTACATGGCATCCTTGGAATAAACCCCACTTGGCCATGGTGTATAATTTTAAAAAATATATAGCTGAATTCTACTTGCTAATATTTTGTTTGAGGATGTTTATGTCTGTATCCATGATGGATATTGGTCTGTGGTTTTCTTGTTTTCTACTGTCTTTGTCTGACTTCGGTATCAACGTCTCATAAAATGAGTTAGGATGTGCTCCTTCCTCTTGCATTTTCTGGGAGAGGATGTGTAGAATTGGTATTAATTCTTAAACGTTTGGTAAAATTCTCTGATGAAAACATCTGGGTCTGGTGATTTCTTTTGAAGGGGTTTTTAAGCTACAAATGCAAATTCCTTCATAGTTATGGCGCTATTTAAATGACCTATTTCATCTTGAATGGGGTAATTTGCATTTTTCAATGGGGTAATTTGCGTTTTTCAATGGCTTGGTCCGTTTCCTCTAAACTGTTAACATTTACATGTGTAGTGATATTACCTGTTTCATTCCTGAGATTGATAATTTGTGTCTTCTCTTGTTTTTCCTTTGTCAGTCTTTCTAGAGTTTGGCCATCTCATTGGTCTTTCTGGAGAACCAGCTTTGGGTTTCACTGATTTTTCTCTGTTGTTTTTCTGTTTTCAATTCCATTGCTTTCTGCTCTTATCTCTACGATGTCTTTTTTCTGCTTGCTTTGAATGATTTTTCTCAACTTTCTGGAAGTTCCTGAGATGGACTGGTTTAGGTTTGGAGAAGATCGCTGGCTGTCGTGGGGAGAATGGGCACAGGCAACTGCGAGGTGATGGGGGCTCACGCTAGGACAATAGCTGGGGAAGTGGAGAGAAGTGGCTGGATTCAGGTGTCCTGAAGCTGCGATAACAAGAATCTGATCACGGAGCGGCAGGGGGCAATCGGGAACAACCCTAAATGTTTGGTTTGAGCGGCTGGTTGGCTGTGCATGCCCTTCATTAAGCTGAGGACACTCAGGGGTGTCAGCCCTAAGAGGTGGAAGCCGGCAGCTCTGTTATGGCCAACTGAAGCTTGAGATGCCCATGGGGCATCCGTGGAGGGCGGGGGGGGGGGGGCGAGTAAGAGGTTGAGTGAAAAGCCCAGGGCACCAGGAAGATTCCGGGGCTCGGGCCATAGTGCATTTCATGGATTCTGAGACGCCATTGGTAGGAAGAACTATGTTATCTTACCATCCCTGAGACTTAAACCCATTAAATGATAGCACACCATCAACTGTAATGTATCCAGTATCCGCCATGTTGAACTGTAACAATGCTTGCATGTTGGACCCTAGGAGATGTGGTGATTGAGGATCGAGAGCATGTAGACCGTGTTTGAAGCTGCAGGATTGGAGGTGGACTTGGGGATGACCAGATGGAGAAGGGGTGCTGCTTCCTGAACATTCCGGGCACCCCAACCTCAGAGGCAAGGCTAAGGAAGACGGGCTGGCTAATGAGGTGAGAGGGAGCAGCCAGGGCAGAGGGAGGATCAGAGAAACCAGGTGCTCCAGGAGGTGAGTTTCAGGAGGGAGGAGAAGAGGGAGAGCCCAAGTCTCCCAAATGTTCTGGGAAACCTGTTAGGATGAGGCCTGAGAACGCATTAGAATTGGCAATGTGGGGTGGCTGGGACCCCGGCAAGTGCAGTTTTGAGACTGGTGGGGGATGGAGGTCATGATGGCTCCGGCCGAGGAGCAAAATGAAAGGCGAGAAGTTTCAAGAAGTTCTTGCCGGGAAGGGAGCATAGATGGGGCTGGGAAGCTGGGGGCAGCACAGGATCAAGGGAGGGATTTTGCTTGTTTCTTTTTTCTTTTCTCTTTTTTTTTTTTAAGTTTGCTTATTTATTTTGAAAGAGAGAGCAGGGGAGGGGCAGAGAGAGAGGGGCATAAGAGAGAATCCCAAGCAGGTTCCATGCTATCAGCACGGAGCCCGACGTGGGGCTTGAACTTACGGACTGTGAGATCATGACCTGAGCCTAAATTGAGTCGGAGGCCTAACCAACTGAGCCACCCAGGCACTCTGTGTCTTTCTAAGACGGGAGGTACAGGAGCATAGTTGTAAACTGTGAGCTGCCAGGAACGGTCCCACAGAGAGGGAAGAGTGGCCGCACGGGAGGGCAGAGGGCCGCCGAGAAGCCCAGAGCCAGCGAACCTGCAGCAGGAGGGGAAGGGGGGCCTTGTCAGAGCGGCACAGCAGGAGAGGCCGTCACCCCTGTGGGTTCACCCATGTGACGCTGAGAGGGTCTGAACTGGGGGCGACTCTACCAACTCACGAGGGCCTCGATGGCAGGCCCACGATGTTCCCGGTATCCCCAGGGCTCACCGCGAGGTCCTGCACACTGAGACGCTCCGCAGTGTCCATTAAAGGAACGCATCCACCTTCTTGTGGGAGGAAAACAAAATTTAATACAGCTGCGTCCCGTGGGGATTTTCCCATTCTGTGATTTTTCGTATGTTGGATTTCTGTGGCGTGTGTGTGTGTGTGTGTGTGCACGTGCATGTGCGTGATGGAGGTACCTGTCTGTAATGTTCATAGACAAACACGAGGCCCAGAGGACCACGCCAGGCGCCCAGTGAGTCGGCAGCTGGTGTGCAGAGAGCGCCAGGGGGATTCCCCCGCCAGGCCGCCAGGCCTGGTCTCACTTGGAGGAACCCCCTGCTTCAGGGTTCTAAGATCTTGTGTTTCATCGTTCAGTCGTTTGTGTGGAACTGATGGAGAACCTGAGAGCAGGAGTTAGGGTGCAAAAAACCGTGGCCCCTCTCTCACAGAAGTTGCGTGTGTATATGTGGGGGGGGCACCCCTCGATGAGGGACCATCAAAGACTCACAGCAGTGGCGTCCCTGATATGAGACCTGGTCCTGGGGTTTCCCTGGGGGAATGACATCGGAGCAGAGATCTCGGGGATGAGGGGATTTCACTAGGGACTCGTGCGGGGGAGGGGAGAGGGGGGAGGAAATAGCCTGGGGGGGGGGTGCCTTCTCTAGCTTAGCTCCACAGCGAGGGGTCGAGTGCCGAGACTTCCCTGTGAGAGGAAGGCAGAGGGGACAAGCCAGGCCTCTCCTCTCTGTGCCTCAGCTTCTCTTCCTGGGAAATGAGGATATAACCCCTGTCTTGCTTTGGGGTGGAAACCAGACCCCTGGCTGTGAGCCCCCGGGGCAGCTGCTGGAGGGGGCGGGCCAGGCCCGGGGCCTGCCAGACAGATTTGGAACACCTAGCCCCAGGGACTCCGGGTGGGGGGCTGGGGGTTCAGTTTTCCGCGGCCTGGCTTCTCCCTGGCCCCTCGGAGCTCTTTGATGGCCTTAGAGTCAACCTTTTCCAGATGTGCTGAGCGGAGGGGTTTGCCGGAACTCTCCGGGGCTTCATCGGCCTCCTTCGTTCCCCTCCACCAGACAGACGGCCCCCTGCCAGCCGGCCTCCCCCCTCTGGCTGGGTTGCCTGCTGCCTGCTAGGCCTTGTGAAGTCCCGGACTTAGTACTCTCTTAAAACACGGCCTTTCTTCCCCGCCTCTCCTCCTCAGCCAGCCTGTGTGGATGGAGAAGCTCGGGGAGGCCGACCCCCGCAGCGTGGGGCTCGTCTGGGCTGCGTCCCCCTCCCCCGCCACGACTCCCCAGTGGACCGTGGGCCTGGGCTGTCGTGGGAGGGGAGGCCTGGGCGGAAGACATTGCCCACTGGGCCCGCTGTCCCTTGCGTCTGGCACTTAAGAATGACTAGCTTGGATGTGGAGGAGGCCAGAGGCTGGAAACCCCCTCCTCCCGCCTCGGAACTGCGGTGGGACAGCCCCTTCCCTCCCACCGGCCCGCTGCTATTAATCAAGAGATTAATAATCTCCTGCCTCCCTTTCTGAAACCCCCACTCCCATTTCCTGTTGAGTCTCCAGCCTGTCTCGGTACCTCCCAGTCTGGTCCTCCCCGTGGTGGTCCCTGGTAAGGAAGTGGGGCCAGGAGCCTGCAGCCGAAGTGCCCAGCTGGGGGGGGGGGGGGCAGCGGCGCCCCCATGTGAGGTCTCGGGGCTGGCGATGCTCAGATGATAGCCCTGTGCTGGCACACACTGAGGGACCTCCTGATGCTTTGGGGACCCCACCCATCTTTGGAGGCCAAAGAGCCATGGCCTCCACTTACACACCTCCAGTGACGGGCACCTCACCCCTCCTGGGATCCTGTTCTTCAAATGCCCTTTCACATGACCTTGTGCACCCAGGGCCACCTTTGGGGAAACACGGGATACATCTGCCCCCTTTGCAGAGGGTAGTCATTGAGGAGCTCATGACTTCAGCCCTCTGTACTTGCTGAGAGGCTCTTGGGGGACCCTTCTCCATCTGCTCACAGTGGGGGCAGCTTCCTGCATGGCTGCCCACATAAGAACATGCGGCCACAGGTGGGGTGTCTCTAGGCAGATCTGACCACCACACTCCTCGGTGCCACGGTCCCTGGGTGGCTTCCCCATAGCTGGGAGGGGTGGTCTCCTAGCCGGTGCACAAGGCTGTCTGTTGAGGGCCAGGAAAACCACATCAAGTCTTCTGTTTATTTTTTAATCTATAAAATAAGAGTGAAATTCAGCTCTACTGATTTTTAATATATGCCAAGACAGCATGTAATACACATGTATAGACATGTATGAATTAACATGGATAGATATATTAAAAATTTTTTTAATGTTTATTTTTGAGAGAGGGAGAGAGAGAGAGAGAATGAGCAGGGGAGGGACAGAGAGAGAGAGAGAGAGAGAGACAGACAGACAGACAGACTCAAGCAGGCTCCAGGCTCTGAACTGTCAGCACAGAGCCCGATGCGGGGCTTGAACCCACAAACTGTGAGATCATGACCTGAGCCGAAGTCGGACACTTAACGGACCGAGTTGCCTGGGTGCCCCAGTTAATATGTGTATATGGCGGGCTCGAACATATTTTGCTGGTCAGGAGATGCTCTGGAAGGCCTAGCCAACATCAGCCACTGTGGTCTCCACGCGCCCAGGCCAGACTCCTTGCCGGCTTTGGGGGCTTTCACAGCCGCCCTGCCTGCTTCCCAAATGCACCAGATCTCATCCCAAACCACCTCCTGTCTCTCCTGCCTCCTCGCCTTCTCAGCTCAGCGGAACTTCCTCAAGCGTTCTACAACGTAGGGAGACTTTTCGGGCCCCTCCCGGTGGAAGTGGCCCTGCCCTGCCCGCCCCATCCCTGCCGGCCGTCAGTTTCCAGCGATGTCCCCCACCCGACACCCTGAGCAGCTCTGCGGAGCTGTGGTGTCGTGGCTGGCATTGCAGTTGCCATCTGGTACGCCATCCGTTGTTTCTTTCATTCTACCAATTTTTATTGAGCGCACAGGACGTGCCCTACCCTGAGCTAGGCCTGGGGAACAGCCAGCGGCTTTAGTAGAGGGGACAGGCATCAGATGAATACACGGGTGGTGGTAAGTGTTTGGAAGACAAGTCAGAGTTCTATGACAGTATAAACCGAGGGGACCCAGCCTGCGGTGGGGTGGTTGTGACTGAGAGCAGGCTGGTCAAGGAGGCCCTCCCAGAGGAGGCGTCACGTTTTCCCAGCCTGGGGGGCCGTGCCGGACTTCGTGGGTGTCTCGGGCAGAGGGAACAGTAGGTGACAAGCTCTGACACGGCCAGGAGCTCTGGGGGTTCATCAACTCAAAGGCCGATGCTGCTGGGGGTCCCCAGAGGGGTCAGAGATCGGTGAGCGGGGAGGCAGCCAAGGTGGATAGCGGCCAGATCTGGGAAGTCCACGTGGTCATCCGAAGGATTTGGGTTGTGTCCTAAGATTAAAGAGAAGCCGGGCAGGTTTATGGAGGAAGTTTGTGCTTTGAAAACTGGAGCTTGTACGGAGGCTGGAGGAGAGGGGGTGGGTGTGGAAGCTGGGCGCCCATTAGGGGTCATGGCCGCCTGCTGGGAGGGTGGTGATGGAGGCTGGACTGGGGTGGGTGGGGGGCAAGCGGTGGGCAGGTAGGACCTACCTGGTGGAGGTTGAGCTCTCAGGGCCCTGACATGGGGGGAGCACAGAGGGGGAGAGTCAAAGTCCTCGTGGATATTTGAGTAACAACCCCCAGGGGAGTATGTATTCTGGAGTTTGCTGGTGAGGGAAGCCCCAGGATCCGCCCATCAGAGGGAGCAAATCCGAAGAGGTCAGAAGTCCCTAAATTTGGGTCATCTTGGAAAAAACAATAACCCAGAACTGGTGAGGTGGGAGACACCCCATGGAGACTCTAAATTGCGTTTAGAGAATTTCAAGGTAAGAAGGGACCTTTGAATCTGTGGCATCCCAGCCCAGACTTCACAGAGGGCTCAGAGAGGCCGGGGCTCACTCAAAGCTCCTAGAGGGACAGAGATGCGTTGGAGTGAACTAGAAACAAAGCAGCCAGAAAGCCCCGTGTTTATCTTGCCTGACTGCATGTTTGATCCCCTCGGGCCAAGGCAGCCTGGGCTGTCCTTGCGGGGGCCACCCTGTGCACATCTGCAGCATCTCCCTCCCTGTATCCGGATCTCGGCTGGGCCATCTGACCTCTTGGATGCATTGGGGTGGGAGGTGGGGGGGCAGCCAATGAAAAGACGGGCCCTGGAGCGTATACAGTCTAGCGTGGGGAGCGGGCTCATCCACATCCTGAGGGCGCAGGCCGACTGGGGGCTCCACACAAGCTCGGGCGGGGACTGTGTCCTCATCCACAAAACGGGACAGTGATACAGGACCAGTGGGCCAAGCATCCGGTGTTCGGCAGATACAACTCCCTTCCATCCCTCTTTCTTTTCTGAGCCAGTTTTGGCACCAGTAAAGTGGGCATGTATGGAGAGCATTTTCTGTGGACCAGTGAGGGACTTCTCCTCCCTCAGCCCGTGCCCATAGCTGTGTGGCCTTGGATGCCTGTTGGCCAGCAAGCTCCAGGAGGACCGTCACGTCATGGGAGCCAGACCCCCAGGCAGTCGGTGGGTCCAAAGTGTTGCCCACTTACTATGTGACAGGCACAGACAAGGGCCTTGCCCTCCTGGAGCCCGTGGCGTGGCAGAGACACAGGCATCAGTTATGAGTCAGGAATGCAGTTTGTAACCTGGGGGAAATGCTATGAAGGCAGGGCACAGGGACACAGGGCACAGCCGGGAACGCTGATGTGGTCAGAGGCCTTAGGAGGGCTTCCTGGAGGAGAGGGCCTTTGAGATGGGGGTGGAGGGGACTGGGCCTTAACTAGGTAACAGAGAGAGAAAGAGAGAGAGAGAGCACGCACGAGCGAGCACCCCTTAAGTGATTCGGAAGGCCAGTATGGCTGGAAAGCAGGAACGAGGGACTTAAGGGTCAGGGGCCTGGTGGATGCCAGGCCAGAGCACGCAGGGCTCGTGGACCATGGTGTGGACTTCGTTCTCCCCTCCAGTGGACACCTCAGCACTACAGAGTCAACAGGCTGGAGGGCCATCTCCACCTGGGGGAGAATCGGGCCCCAGAGGCCAATCTGGTTTCTCTTCCTCCCGCATCCATCCGGGAGTCGTTAAAGCCCTGGTGGTGGGGGTCGCTCCCGGGTCCACGTGGCCCCCGCCCAGGACCTCATCCTTGGGTCGTCACATCGCCTCCAAGGAACAGGCCTGCCACCACCACCTGGATGGTGGGGTGAGCCCTGTGCAGGGGTGCAGCCTCTTCTGGGGAGCCCTAGGGTAGCCGGGTTCTCTGCAGGAGCGCAGGCGACCCCGAGTGAGACCGACCTCAAGAGGTTCAGCGAAGTCTGTGAACGCTGGGATTATTGCTGTTTGTCTGATTGTGGGGGCGGCCTGGGGGCTGATCTGATTTGAAAGGGATTGCTCCCTGGGGTGAGGGATGGGAGCAGGGCGGGAGGTGTCTCTGCCCCTTGGGAACAGTCTTCAAACAGCAGCAGAAGGTAGAGTTGCCCCCTTACCTCACAGAGGCAACTGTCCCAATGTGACAGTTGTCACATTGTTTATTAGGTTTCTAAGACTTACTTGTCTTATAACTAAAAGTTTGTACCCTTTATCAATCTCTTCCTCTTTCCCCCACCTCTTAGCCTCTGCTAACCACCCTTTTTAAAAAAATTTTTTTAGCTTTTATTAAACCATTTTTTGTCATGCTTATTTATTTTTGAGAGACAGTGAGAGGGACAGAGTGTGAGCGGGGGAGGGGCAGAGAGAGACACAGAATCCGAAGCAGGCTCCTGGCTCTGAGCTGTCAGCATAGAGCCTGACACGGGGCTCCAACCCATGAGCCGTGGGATCGTGCCCTGAGCTGAAGCCCCATGCTTAACAACTGAGCCCCCCAGCCGCCCCCCTGAATTCCACTCTTTTGATGATGTTGTTCCGTATACGAGATCATTCATTTTTGTCTTTCTGTGTCTGGCTTTTTTCACTTAGCATAATGTCCTCCAGGCTCATCCAGGTTGTCACATACGGCATTTCCTCCTTTTTTGTGGCTGAATAATATTCTATCGTGCGTGTGTGTGTGTGTGTGTGTGTGTGTGTCTAATTTCTTTATCCATTCATCTGTTCATGGACACTCCAGTTGTTTCTATGCCCTGGTTATTGTGAATAATGCTGCAGTGGACAATGGGGATGCAGAAACCTCTTCGAGATACTGATCCGATTTCCTTTGGATAAATACCCAGAAGGGGGATTGCTGGGTCACATGATAATTCTATTTTTAATAATCTGAGGGACCTCCAAATGCCTTTCCACAGTGGCTGCTCCAATTTACATTCCCACCAACAGTGCACGAGAGGTCCCTCTTCCCCACATCCTTATCAACACTTAGTATCTTGTCTTTTTCTGTTTTTTAGGAGAGAGAAAGAGGGAGAGAGCGAGAGGGGAAGAGGGGCAGAGGGAGAGATAGAGTATTTTTTTTTAAAGTTTATTTATTTTGAGAGAGGGAGAGAGCAAGAGAGCGTGCAAGTTGGGGCATTTATTTAATAGACAGTCCTTGAGTTTGGGAAGCCCAAGATCAAGGTTATGGAGCAGAGAAGATCGGCATTGGACTGGTAGGCTGAGTAGAGAAAATCTGCCCTCCCCCATGGGGGTGAGCGTCATCCAATCCGTTGAAGGCCTGGACAGAACACAAAAGACAGAGGAAGGGCCCATTTACTCTCTTCTGGAGACATCCATCCACTCGCACCCTTGGACATCAGCGCTCCTGGTCCTTGGGTCTCGGGACTCGAACTAGGACTTACACCCTCGGCCCCCTGGGCCTCCCTGGGAGCCACGCCACAGGCTTTGCTGGGCTTCCAGCTTGCAGATGGCAGACTATGGGACCGCTCAGCCTCCATCGTTGCGTGAGCCAACTCCTATAAATAAATCTCTGTCTGTATGTCTCCATGTAGGCCAGTGGTTCAGCTGCTCTGGAGAGCCCAATGCAGCTACTGTTTTCAATTATACTAACGGCCGTGAAGCTATTCCTGGGTATCAGTTGCCCCTCCCGTCTATGAAGCCCTCCCCAATACAGCGTCATCTGCTTCGTCTTCAATAGTCGCATCAACAAGTAACTGATAGGGGCGCCTGGGTGGCTCAGTCGGTTGGGCGTCCGACTTCGGCTCAGGTCGCGATCTCGCGGTCCGTGAGTTCGAGCCCCGCGTCGGGCTCTGGGCTGACGGCTCGGAGCCGGGAGCCTGCTTCGGATTCTGCGTCTCCCTCTCTCTCTGCCCCTTCCACACCCCCTCAAAAATAGACAAACAAAAAAAAAAAAAAAGGAAAAAAGAAAAATAAAATAAGTAACTGGTAAGAGGAAATGCAAATCAAAGCCACAATGAGATTATCACCTCACACCTGTTAAGATGGCTACTATCAGTAAGACAAAAGATATAGGGGGGCGCCTGGGGGACTCAGTCGGTTAAGCGTCTGACTCTTGATTCCGCTCAGGTCGTGATCCCAGGGTCATGGGATCGAGCTCTGCGTTGGGCTCCACACGGGGCATGGAGTCTGCTTAAGATTCTCTCTGTCCCTCTGCCCCTCTCCCCTGCTTGCTCTCTCTCTCTCTCTCTCTCTCTCTCTCTCAAATAAATAAATAGTATTAAGCTAAACACTAGATTTATGTATTTTACTGCATGTAAATTGTACTTTAATAAAAACATTCCATTCCAGTGTGAGGCATGAACTCCCCACTTCGCTTCAAAGCACTTAGCGCTGCCCGTGCTTATACGTTATATAACGTATAACGTCATCGCGTGTGTGCTGATGTGGCAGAGAGGACCCGTGCTTGCATTCCCATTGTCTGGCACATGGCAGGCTCTTGGCATGTACCTGCTGAGTTCACGGATGAGTGTCGGGTTCAAACCAGTCTCTGTGCAAATTGCTGTGGGGGGGCTCAGGTGGGAGCCTGTGGACGCTGGCCAGGAGCGGGGGTGCTTCACAGAGGAGGACAGGACATTTGAGTCATACCCTGAAGGCTCTTGGGAATTTATCTCAGGCAGAGTAAAGGAGGAAGGGCAGGTAGACAGAGGGGCCTGCACGTGCAAAGGCCCAGAGGCAGGAAGAGTGGGTTGTGCAGCCGTGGTAGGAGCCCTGGCTGATGGTGGCAGGCAGGAGGAAGGGAGCATAGAAGGTAGGAGCGTCTTCTTTACTGACCTAAAGAGCTTAGTCTGTGGGAGCCATGGGAGGTTTTGAGAGAGGGCAGTCACGAAATTGGATCTGTGTTTTAGAAAGATCACTGGGTTTGCAGAGTGGACCTCAGTGGAAGGGCTGGGCGGGGGGGGGGGGGGGGGGGGGGCTAGCCCAGCCTGTGCCCAGGCTGTGAACACTCCTGCTGCCTAGGGCCGGCAGGTGAGACCTGAGGGCTGGTGAGGCAGCGCCACCTACTGGTGCTCCTGGACTTCACAGGCCGTCTGGTTCCTTCTGGTTCCTTCTGGTCCCGGGGTGGGGGACAGGCCAGCCCATGGCCCACAGAACCGAGGGCAGAAAGACACCCTCTCTGGAGCGGGAGCGTTCCCTCTAGTTCAGAGCCCGAGATCAGGATCTTGTGCAGGGAGGAAAAATGTTCCCTCGAACGAACACAAATTGTAGTTTCTGCTACCTTGTAGCAGCGTGACCTTGAGAAAGTTACTTAACTTCTCTGTGCCTCAGTTCCCTCATCTGTAAATTAGGATTAGTAACAGTATCCACCCGTTGAGATTGTTATGAGCTGGCGAATGTAAAACACTCGGAACAGTGACTGGAGCGTGGCAAACACTCAAAGCTCTTACGAGATTTATTCTTGTGTTATCATCATGGTCATTCGAGGCGTGGACTGAGGGATGCTTGGTGCATTTGGATGGCTCACAGCCTGGAGGGTGGAATGATATTCCATTGTGTGTATACACACCGCAGGGCAAGGGCCAGCGCTCGTGGCTAAGCAGGCCGACTCCCTGACCGCAGTGGGGACGGCCGAAGGGCGTGGGCCAGGAGGAACGAGGTCACATCTGCATTTTGCAAAGCCAGCATCTATGCACCCCTCCTGCTCTGGGCACCTTGCATACGCACCCTCCCAGAAAGCCTCACGCCCCTCATCCTGGTCTCCATGGGGTCCTCATGAGTAACGTGTGCAACTCCATATCAAGAGTTGGGGCAGAGCCCGAAGCCCGGGTCTTGTGTCCCCGCCGCCCAGGGCTCCATCTACCCCATGGCGCCGAGGTTATAGGAGGCACCCCGTTCGTGGCATCCGCTGCGCTTGGCTGGATGTGAGCAGCAAGTAACTCGACCCTTTTCCTGCCTTGCACGTCTGCCCCGGGGAGTGGGGGGGGGGGTGTGTGGGTTCCATAGCTTTGCTGGTCCTTCTCAGCAGGAGCACCAGTCTCGTTCCAGGAATTCATTTAAAAACTGTCATCTTTTATCTAAATTAAAGCTTCCTCCCTCTCCTGGCTGGGCCTCGCTTCAAGCTGGGAGATCTGCAGCAGGAAGGCGGTGGGAGTGTTGAGGGTGTGAAAGCACGGGCGCGCACGTGCACGTGAGCATGTGTGAGTGCGAGAGCACGTGAGAGGGTGTGTGTACGTAAGTGTGTGTGTTTATTACAACCTACAGAACCTACAGACCCCCTGCCCCCCCCCCCCCCCCCCCCCCCCCCCCGCCCTGTGGCAGTGTTTCCGGGAGGCAGTTGTGAGTCCAAAGGTCTGGGTCTGCTGTCCTGGTCCCAGCATGCAGACTCCTGGCCCCTCATTCGAAGTTTCCTGCCCCTGGCTGCACACAGCCTCACCGCCCCCCTTCCACCTCCAGGGGGGAAGCTGGTTTGCCAGAACGTTCATGAAACATGAGCGAGAAGAATTTTTTTTTTTTTTTAAAGAGAAATTAGTGTAACAGGATTGTTCAGATTTAGTGCAGGGTTTCTGAAATTTGAGACGTGACTCGTGTGTTTTCCTGTCAACAGGGCATCTCGAAACGTCACGCCTGCTGCTTCCAATTAATTCATAATTTTCCCATTCACCGATTCAGTTGCTTGGTGTCAGCAGATCCGGATTTTGTGAACTCACGTAGCTCCGTTTTCAAGAGGAAGTTGTGCGCATGAGATCGAGCAGCAAAGTTATAATGATGCATGGAAATCGAGTAGTCAAGCCAAATTTATCCCCTTATGAAATTGGGTCCTATGTTGTGTGTGTGTCCGTGTGTGTGGTAACATTATGTTAGTTTCAGACGTACAGTATTTGACTTGGTATTTGAATATGTTGCCAAATGATCACCACGATAATTCTAGCTAACATCTGTCACCACACACAGTTACAAAAATTATTTTTCTAGTCCTTTTTTTTAAGTTGGCTCATTCGTTTTGAGAGAGAGAGAGTGGACACACCGGAGAGAGGCAGGGCAGGGCGGAGAGCGAGAAGGAGAGAGAATCCCAAGCGGGCTCCACACCGTCAGTGCAGAGCCCGACGTGGGGCTCGATCCCACAAACTGTGAGATCGTGACCTGAGCTGAAATCAAGAGTCAGATGCTTAACTGACCGAACCACCCACATGCCCCTCCACCCCAAGATGGATGGGAACTTGAAGATCTACTCTCTTAGCGACTTTCCCATATTCTACTCGGTGTTATTAACTATAGTCACCCTGCTGTACATTACATCCCAAGACTTGTTAATTTTATGACTGGAAGTTTCTACCTTTTGACCCCCTCCATCCATTTTGCTCCCCGCTCCCCTGCCCCAACTCGGGCAATCGTGTCTGTACTCTGTACATATGACCTTGTTTTTTAATTTTTCTTATATTCCACATATAAGTGAAATCGTACAGTATTTGTCTTTCTCTGATGTATTTCACTTAGCATAACGCCCGCAAGGTTCATCCCTGTTGCCGCAAATGGCAAGATTTCCTTCCTTTTTATGGCTGATATTTCATTTGTACATATATGCACCACATTTTATTAGCTGTTCCTCTATCGATGGACGCTTAGGCTGTTGCCCTGTGTTGGCTGTTGTACCTCATGCTGCAGTGGACATGTGGGTGCAGGTAGCTTCTCGAATTCGTGTTTTTGTTTTCCTTGGAATAAATCCCCAGAAGTGGAAGTGCTGGATCACATGGGAGTTGTATTTTCAATTTTTAGAGGAGCTGTCAGCTGCCACACCAATTTCCACGGTGGCTGCACCAATTTACATCCCCACATGAGGGGATGCATGAGGGCTCCCCCTTCTCCACATCCTCGCCAACACTTGTTGTTTCTTGTCTTTTTTTTTATTATTATTATTTAAGTTTATTTATTTATTTTGAGAGGGAGAGAGGGAGAGGGCGTGAGCAGGGGAGCGGCAGAGAGAGGGAGAGAGAAAGAATCCCAAGCAGGCTTTGCACTGTCAGCGCAGAGCCTGACGCGGGGCTCGAGCCCACAAACCGTGAGATCATGACCTGAGCGGAAACCAAGAGTCGGCCGCCTAAGCGACTGAGCCACCCAGGCGCCCGTTTCTTGTCTTTTTGAAGACAGCCATTCTCACCTCTGCGCGCGCTGGAGGTGATATAGCTCGTTGTGGTTTGGTGGTCTCTTTTATGTCTCAGAGTTTTGCAAAATAGTATCAAGCTTACTTGCAAGAAAAAGTTCACGACTGCAGGAGTGTGAAGTTTTATTGTGGGACCCACCGCACTTTGTGGGAGTTTTCTAGGGCTGCGAGGGTCCCACAATCGGATTGCGAGTTTTCGTTCACGTGTCTCTATCATCCGCTAGGCTGTGATTTTCTCGAGGATGGGACTCAGTTTTATCAGTCGGTGACCACAGGATTCCGTGTAGTTGGCGCTCCTATGTATTCATACGTATTCATTGGATGAATCAACCGAAGAAATGATTGGGAAAGAGTGTTGGAATTCAGTAACTTCGGGGTGGTTAGAAGTCATGCACGTTCTGATATTTTTCTTTCCCTTATTCATGATCTTGGTCCGTGTCTTAGCTCGGGCCGCCGCAGCAAAATATCACGGGCTGGGTGGTTTCAACAACAGAAATGTGTTTTCTCAGATGGCCACCTTCTCGCTGTGTCCTCACACGGCCTTTCCTGAGTGTGTGCGTGAGCACAGAGATCTCTCTCTGTCTTCCTCTTCTCCTGAGGCCACCAGTTCTAAGGAATTAGGGCCCCATCCTAATGACCTCATTTAACTAATTACCTCCTAAAGACCTTATATGCAAATACAGTCATATGGCAGGGTGGGCAGGGCTTCAACATATGAGTTGTGGGAACGCAGCTCAGTCCGTGGCTGACATTTTCCCACCGTAGGTGGCCACGCTTGGAGACCTGCAGGAAGGCAGAGCTGAGGAGGGACTTTATAATGCACCCAGCACAGAGAGGGGTGGTCACTTACCCGGGGCCACACAGCCAGTGGGCACAGAGCTGGGATGATGGACTCCACTACCCAGGTGGCTCCCAGAGCCCTGGGGCTGGGGCTGGGGGGCGGGGGTGGACGGGCGCTCACACTCTCCTGATGCTGCCCTTGTGTTAGTTACAGGACTCTGATCAGACCCACATACAAAGTGTCCTACCGCACGGTGACGGTGCTGGAGTGGAGATGCTGTCCTGGCTTCACTGGGAGCAACTGTGATGAGGGTGAGTCTGCCAGGGTGTGTGTGAGAAGGGGGGGTGGGGGGAGTCCAGGCCAAACGGCTGGGGGAGGGGCACTGGGTGGGCCGGGCCGTGGAGTTCTGCCGGTGGGCACCGAGGCGGGGTCCCTGTGTGCCCCAGTCGGGTGCAGGATGGAGGCGAATTCTGAGCCCTATAGCCTGGGGGAGGGGATTCAATTTGCCGCCTCTTTCTTCTGCTCTGGTGGGTGGGGGGCGGGCAGGGCTGGCCACCGGGTCTCTGAGCAGGTGCAGCTGAGAGTTCACCAGCCTTGGAGCCACGTCTGTTGTAGAATGAGGCAAACTGACCTGGTGGCTGGTGAACTGATTGTCCTGCCCTTCTGTCCCCGCTCCCGAGGGAGGGTGGGAGGAGAGGGCCCGAGCTGGGGCCTTCCTTCCGAGCCCCTGGACCGGGTCCCAGCCTGCCTCTGCAACCCGAGGGGGCCAGATGGCAGCACTCAGGTGGGTCGGGGAGGGATGACAGCAAATCCCCACCTCGCTCATGGCCAAGGAAGGTGGGTTCTGCCCAACCAACAGGTTCGCAGCCCACCTTGTTCCCATGCTAGCTGGTCGGTCTGGAGGCTCAGCGGCCAGTTTTGCATTTGGGAACGGTGGCTTTCTACGACATTGACTTTCTGATAAAATTATTTTCTGTCATTTTTTTTTTTATCATCCAACTTACTGATTTTTTGTTTTACATATATGCTTTTATAAGTTAGGTGGTAATGAAGTTATGGTAAGTTATAATATGTTAGGAACATGCTCTCACTGTAAACTGCCTAAAATTCTTTGGGTTGTAAATAATAACGTAACAGAAGTAGCAGGAGTAATAATGATGACGATGCTTCAGGGGGCCTGTGGCCCAAAGCGGAGCTGCGGGAGGGGGCCGGGAGGCAAAAAGGGTCCAGTGGTACCGCCCTTCCTGACTTACAAGGCACCTGATCCTGGGAGGGGAGCTGGCCCACACTTGGGGGTGGGGCATAGAGCTGCTGTGGGTCTTTCCTTGGAGAGGAGCAGGAGGGGGCCGAGGGGTGGGGGGAGGCCAGGCTCCCCGAGGTGAAATTGGGGGTGGCTGGACCGCGCATACTTGATGTGGAAGACCACGGTTCACATCAGGTGCCTGGTTGAGTCGGAGGCCCTCAGAGCCAGGATCTGGATTTACTTCTCTTGTCAATGCCACGGCCATGGGGAGAGACACCTGGTCCCTCCCACTGAACAGAGCAGTCATGCTGTCTGGATTCTGCAAGGAGCTGGGCAGGCAGGGCTTTCTAGGGACGTGATTGATTTACCCTGAAGTAACTAACTGAGTTTTCAGTGACCAATAAAACGAGCAACGTTGGACTCATACAGAGAAGGGCCCCTCTCTCTGCTCATCTTTAGAGGCCTTTGCTCAGCATCGGGAATTGCTTCGGGCCCTTCTCTAAACTCCCAGGGCCCCCGATGCCCCCCTGGCCCCCATCGTTGCCTTAGCTGACTGTAACCGTGTGTTTTCATGTCTGCCTCCCCCAACTGCCGCTCACCACCCTGCAGACTGTGTGTTTCTTCTAAGGGTAACTGAGCCCGAATAGGGCCCCTTCCTCCGTCTCCTGGAAACCACTGCACTGCCTAAGCATGTACGTTTTTCACCTCTTTTTGTGTTCTCCTTACTAAAGGGATGAACTAGTAAACGAAGCATAAGCCTCAGAATGTCTGAGTTCGCAATCTTCATGCAGATAGAACACGAGCATGTGTGTGACAGAACCAGCAGAACAGCAAAAGGGATTCAAAAGGGGATTCGAGGGGCGCCTGGGTGGCGCCGTCGGTTAAGCGTCCGACTTCAGCCAGGTCACGATCTCGCGGTCCGTGAGTTCGAGCCCCGCGTTGGGCTCTGGGCCGATGGCTCGGAGCCTGGAGCCTGTTTCCGATTCTGTGTCTCCCTCTCTCTCTGCCCCTCCCCCGTTCATGCTCTGTCTCTCTCTGTCCCAAAAATAAAAATAAAAAATGTTGAAAAAAAAAAAAAAAAAAAAGGGGATTCGAGAAACTGATATAGATGCGACGGGGGAGGGGGCCCAGACCACCCCCCTTAGGTCTGATAATCCACTGGGAGAACTCATACAGAGCCGAAGAGCTCTTGCCTTCACAGCTTGTGGTTTATTACCGCGAAAGGTACAGATTCAGATCCTCGAAGGGAGGACACCCATGGGACAGGGACCAGGAGGGGTCACACTCAGAGCTGCCAGGTGAGGTGCAGACAGCCGTTAAGTTCTCCCAGCACATGTAAAACAAGTTGACCAAAGTGTGGTGGTGACCAGACGCTGGGAGAGACCTAACCCCGTATTTGCCCTATAGGAGCAATGGTTCAACATTTGCTCATTCAGAACCATGGTGACTTTAGAGAACACAGCTAAGGAGAATTAGACATGTCTAAGTGTCTGTAACTATAATAGGTATATATCTAGAAATGTTTTTTCCTTATTACAAAAGCAAGCGCACGTTCAGTGTAGACAAGATAAAAATACCCAGAATCACGCCTCTCAAGGTAACCTTGAACCTCACTTTGGTGAAAAGCCTTCAGGCCTTTTTTCCTGTGCTTTCATGTCAGTTAGACGCTTTCGATAACTTTCTTTTTCACATAAGTTACCATGAATGTTTATCCGTGTCGATAGATAGCTTTCTGCAGCAATATTATTAGTGGCTGTAAAATTTGGGTATGTACTTTATTAACTGAACCCCTATTACAAGATATTGAAGCTGCTCCCAAGTTTTAAGTTATTGCTAACATTACTGTAAACATCTTTTTTTTTTTCTGAGATAAAATTTACATACTCTGAAAAGCACCACTCTTTTTTTTTTTTTTAAGTTTTATTTTTATTTATCTTGAGTGAGAAAGAGAGAGAATGAGCATGAGCGGGTGGGGGACAGAGAGAGGGAGAGAGAATCCCAAGCAGGCTCCACGCTGTTAGTGCAGAGCCCGACGTGGGCCTCGATCTCACAAACCGTGAGATCATGACCTGAGCCAAAGTTGGATTTGTAACCAACTGAGCCACCCAGGCGCCCCTGAAATGGCACCACTCTTTAAGTGTATGCTTTGATGAGTTTGATACATGCACACATTTCCATCACCTTCTGGAAAGTTCCCACCCCTTAGCAGCCACTGTGCTGATTTCTGTCACCATAGATCAGTTATTCAAGTATGTATTCTTGAACTTCATATAAAGGGAACCATATAATATATTCTCTTGTGTGTGGTTTCTTTCAATTATTATAATGTTTTTTTGTGATTCATTCGTATTGTGATATGTGTATCAGTTAATTCCTTTGTATTGCTGGGTATTATCCTACTGTATAAATAACCACAATTTTATTTATGTATTGTCCTGTGGATAGATCTTTGGGTTGTCTCTAGCTTTTGGCTTTAAGAATAACACTTCTGTGAACATTCTTGTAATATCTTTCTGTGGATATATGTCTTTATTTCCCTTGGGTAAATCCCTGCAAGTGGAGTTGCAAAGTGGTGTTGTCCATTTAACTTTATCGGAAAGAGCCGGACTGTTTCCCACCTGTTCCAGTTGCTCCACATTGTTGCCAACATTTGGTGCTGTCAGCCTTTTTAATTTTAGCCATTCTAATGCGTCTGAAATGGTCTCTTGTTGTGGTAGTTTGCACTTCTCTGTTGACCACTGATGTTGAGCATCTTTTTGTATGTCTATCTGATGTACTTACCAGCCATTCTTATAGTTTCTTCTGTGAACTGTCTGTTCAGGACTTTTGCTCATTTTTAATTAGGTTGTTTGACTTCCTAAGAAATAGCCAAATGGTTTTTCAAAGAGGTTTTAATATTTCACAGTCCCATAAGCAAAGCGTGTTCCAGTTGTTCCACATTCTTGCCAATATTTGATGTGTTAGTCTTTTTTGATTGTAGCTGTTGTAGTGGGAATGAAATGGAACATAGTTGTAATTTCTTCTTTTTAAAGACTGCTTTGACCACTCTAGTTCCTTTGCATCTCCATAAAAACTTCACACAACTTACCAATTCTACAAAAAAAAAGTGTTTGTTGTGATGGAGAGTAGGATTGTGATGAATTTATAGACCAATTTGGGGAGAAGGGGTACCTTAATAATGAGTCTCCTCATTCATGAACATGGTATAGCTTTTCATTTATTTAGGTCTTTAATTTTCAGCTTGTAGAGTAGAGGTATTGCTTGTTGCTCATTAAGTTTATTTCTAAGTATTTTGTATTTTTTGTGCTTTTTTAAAAAAAAAAAAAAGGGATTGCTTTAGGGGCACCTGAGTGGCTCACTTGGTGTAATGCTCAACTCTTTATTTTGGCTCAGGTCATGCATTGGGCTCCACACTGAGCATGGGGCCTGCTTAAGATTCTCTCTCTTTTTCCTGTGCCCCTCTGCCTTGCTCACACTGTCTTTCTTTCTAAAGAAAAATGGGATTGCTGTTTAAATTTTCATTTCGTAATTGTTTTCCTGCTAATATATAGAAATATATTTGATTTTTAATATTGACTTGGTATCTAAAAACCAGGCTAAATTCGTTTATTAGTTCTATAGCTTATTTATGGATTTCTTTGGGTTTTCTGTGTAATCTATTATGTCCTTTGTGGATAAAGATATGTTTGCTTCTTCCTTTCAAATATTAATGCATTTTGTTTTATTTTTCTTGCTTTATTGGACTGGCTAGAACTTCTGGTAAGATGTTAAACAGAAGTGGTGAGAACAGATATAGTTGCCTTGTTTCTGATCACGGTGGGGTAAGTTCTCCATTTCAGTATGAAGTATGCTGTCCACAGTAGATTTTTTCATATATGCCATGTATCAGATGAGAATAGTCACTTTTAGTCTTACTTTGTTGAGACTATTCATCAGGAAGAGGTGCTGAATCTTGTCAAATGCTTTTTCTTCATCTATACTGGGGTGATCGTTTTTTAAATTCCTTTATTTTGTTAATGTGGCAAATTACATTGACTTGGAATACTAAATCAACCCTTTGTTCTTGGGAATAATGTTATTATTACTGGGATCCACCATATTTGGATGCACTATTCATTTTTACATTCCTGTATTTGATACTTCTCTGTAATTTTCTTTCCTTATAATGTCTGTCAGTGTTTTGGTTATGAGGATTATGCTGTTCTCGTAAAAAGAATTGGGACATTCCCCCTCCTCCTGTATTTTCTAAAAGCATTTTCTTGTGAAGCTGATACTACTTTTTCCTTAAATGGTGAATAGAATTCAACGTTTACATTACATGTGGACCTGTCAGTTTCTTTGTAGGGAAGGTTTTGATAACAAATTTGTTTTCTTTAATAGACATAGAGCTATCCAGGTGTTCTGTTTGGTTTTTTTTTAATGTTTATTTATTTAGGGGAGAGGGGGGATGGAGGAGCAGAGAGAGAGGGAGACACAGAATCTGAAGCAGGCTCCAGGCTCTGAGCTGTCAGCACAGAGCCTGACGCGGGACTCGAACTCACGAACCGTGAGATCGTGACGTGAGCTGAAGTCAGACGCTTAACTGACTGAGCCCCCCAGACGCCCCAAACAGGTTATCTTTTTAACAGGTGAAGGGAGGAAAAAAATCTTCTGTTTATCCTAAGTTATCATTTCTGGTGATCTTTGTTTCTCCTAGAGCTCTGGGGTTCCATCTGGTATCCCTTTTCCTCAGCCCCAGGAAGTTCTTTCAGTATTTCTTGTATTGCAGGTCTGCTTGTTGTGAATTCTCTCTACTTAAATATGTTTTTTTGATACCTATTTTGCCTTAATTTATTTTTAATAATCAATGATTTAATTGACTGGCAAAATACACAGAACATAAAATTTACCATTTTAGCCATTTTAAAGAATATAATTAATTCAGTGATTTTAAGTATGTTCACAGGGTTTTACAACCATCACCACTATCTAGTTCCAGAACTTTTTTATCCCTCCAAAGGGAAACCCTATACCTCTTAAGCAGTCATTCGTCATTCCCCTCTTCCTTTAGCCCTTGGCAACCACAAATCTGCCTTCTGTCTCTATTGATTTCCCTGTTCTGGATATTTCATATAAATAGAATCATGCAATATGTGGCCTTTTGAGTCTGACTTCTTTTACTTAGCATAATGCTTTGAAGCTTCATCCAAATTGTGGGCTATATCCAAATAATGAATAATATTCCATTATATGGATAGACCACATTGTGTTTATTCATTCATCAGTTGATGGACATTTGGGCTGTTTCCACCTTTTGGCTGTTGTGAATCAGGCTGCTGTGAACATTCATGTACCAGTTCTGTTTGAACACCTGTTTTCGATTCTTTTTGATATATACTTAGGATTGGTTTTTCTGAGTCATATGGTAATTCTGTGTTAAACTTGCTAGGAATGGCAAAACTTTTTTCATAGTGGCTCTCCCATTTGATGTTCCCATTCCGTTGTACAAGGGTTACAATTTCTTCACATCATCTCCAATACTTCAGTGGTTGAATAATATTTTCATTGAGTTCATAATTCTGGGTCGATGATTTTTTTCTTTCAGTGCTTTAAACAGACTGGTTATTCCATTGTCTTTTGGCATCCATTGTTTCTGGTGAGACATCTGTTGTATTCATTTTGTTGTTTCTTTTCTGGAATGTGTCTTTTTCCCCCCTCGGGTTGTTTTTAAGATTTTTCTTTATCCTGTCTTTTAGCAGTCTGACTATGATGTTATCAGGTAAGATTTTCTTAATTCTGTTTGGGCTTCTTTGAGCATCTTGGATCTATAAGCCAATGAGTTGTGTGTGTGTGTGTGTGTGTGTGTGTGTGTGTGTGTGTTGTTTTAACCAAATCAGGAACATTTTGTTCATTATTTTTTGAAGTATTTTTTCCCCCATTTTCTCTTCTCCTCTGGGGATTTCGCAGATGTTAGATTTCTTGATATTGTCACTGAGACTTTGTTTTTTCCCTCTTCTTCAGTCTAGATAATTTCTTATTATTTTTATTTATTTATTTATTTATTTATTTATTTATTTATTTGAGAGAAAGAGAGAACACGTACAAACATCGGAGGCGCAGAGGGAGAGGGAGACAGAGAATCCTAAGAGAATCTTAATCTAGTGCAGGGCTCAGTTCCACAAATGTGAGATCATGACCTGAGCCAAAATCAAGTGTTGGGTGCTCAACAGACTGAGCCACCCAGGCACCCCCAGTCTAGATAGTTTCTATTGATCTGTTCTCAAGTTCATTGACTCTTCTGATGTCCACAATCTTCTGTTAAGTCCATTTCAGACACTGTCTTTTTCAGTTCTAGAATGTCCATTTCTGTGTCTGTGTGGTTTATAGTCCCACTATAAAGTCCCACTAAAAAGTAGTGGTTTAACAACTACTTTTGAAGTCATTTGTCTTCTATTTCCAAACCTGGGTCATTTTAGGATTTGTTTATATTGACACTTCCCCTTGGACTTGGGTCTCAACTGCCCCTGTCATTCTTTCCGTGTTAATAACTTTTGCTTATATATTGGACAGTTTGAATGATATGTGGTAGCGATTCCGGTGTCCTTGAAGAATGTTGATTTTTGTTCTAGCAAGCAGTGAAATTACTTTAAATTTGTGAGGCCTCGGTTTCTACACTTCGTTGGGTGGGTATGTAAATCCCTTAGACCTGAAATATAGTTTTTACTCCTCAGGTTTGGCCTTTCTGTGGTTTCAAAGGCAAGCCCTAGGTGGAGATACTCAAGCTCCAAACGTGGAAAGACACAAGAGCTAAATCATCGCCCTTCTCTTGGGCAGAGGCTGATATCTCTGCTCAGCTTTTGTAACCTTCCCACTGTTGTTTTCTGCTCAGCTCCTTGGAATCTCCCCTACCCCCACATGCACAATTCAGGGGTCAGCCAAGGACTTCAGGGGAGTTCGTACACAGAGTTTGGGGCTCTCTGCTCTATTAGCTTGTTTCTTATTAGATTTCTTCCTTCACTTTCCAGGTCCTCTGGCAGCCTTAAGCCTAAACAACTGCAGGTTTTGACTTAGGTTCCG
Source organism: Neofelis nebulosa (assembly GCF_028018385.1). Classification (NCBI taxonomy): domain Eukaryota; kingdom Metazoa; phylum Chordata; class Mammalia; order Carnivora; family Felidae; genus Neofelis; species Neofelis nebulosa. The sequence continues at coordinate 8,196,818 of NC_080799.1, forward strand.
GCCGCCCTACACCGCCTGAACTGAATCTTTCCCTCGGGGGAAAAGCCATGTAATGTAGCAAGTTCTGTTTTCTTTTTTGCAATGGTTGACTTCCTTCGGTTTCTGCTGGACTTTTGTTGCTCTCTAGGGTTTTCAAATAATTGTTTAAAAAATTATCTAGACTTTATGATCTTTTTTTAAATGTTTATTTATTTTTGAGAGAGACAGAGCGTGAGCAGAGGAGGGGCAGAGAGAGAGGGAGACACAGGATCTGAAGCAGGCTCCAGGCTCTGAGCCATTAGCACAGAGCCCGACTCAGGTCTCGAACCCACGGACCGTGAAATCATGACCTGAGCCGAGTCAGACGCTCAACCGACTGAGCCCCCCCCAGGCACCCCGAGGCCCTGTAATCTTTACCTGTAGTTAGTCTGATACAAGCTCCTCCATCAGAACCAGAACAGAAACTTTGTGACCATCTTTTCAGTTAAATCTGTGTCAACACCTTTAACAATTTCTTTAGGATCAATCCCTGTGCAGAACTGTTGGGTATACATGAGGGGCGTAGGTCAAGGCTTTGAATCATACTGCCAAATTAGCCCCTGGAAAGGTTGCTGATTACACTGTTGCGGACAGACTTGAGAGATTCTGGGTGTGGGGGCAGAAAGTATTTTCACCATCTGTGTCTCCTTGTGGTGGCCAGCATAGTGCCTGCCCTTTAGTTGGGATTCTGGCAGGGCTGTTGACTGGTGCTGCACCTGGACATGATCTGGGACATGATCAAAGGAGTCAGCATTAAGCACGGGACACAGTACCATTGCTTTACCCCTAGATTTAATTTAAAAAGTAGTTCCTTAACCTACATTCCACCAGGAGATATCCCTCCACTTAGCTCAATTGGCTGGAAGCAGAGGTGACTTCATCACCTTTATCAACGTCATATCATCACATCATTATTTCTCACCTTTGAAATGGTACTTCACGCTTTTTGTTTTTAATGTTTATTTATTGTTGAGACAGAGAGAGACCAAGCACGAGCAGGGGAGGTTCAGAGAGGGAGGGAGACACAGAATCCGGAGCAGGCTCCAGGCTCCCAGCTGTCAGCACAGAGCCCGATGTGGGGCTCAAGCTCACGAGCTGTGAGATCGTGACCTGAGCCAAAGTTGGACACTTAACTGACTGAGCCACCCAGGCACCCCTACACTTGATTTTTTAATTTTTTTTTAATTTTGATTTATTTAGTTTTTTAATGTTTATTTATTTTTGAGACAGAGAGAGATAGAGCGTGAGTGGAGGAGGGGCAGACGGCGAGGGAGACACAGAATCCGAAGCAGGTTCCAAGCTCTGAGCTGTCAGCACGGAGCCTGATGTGGGGCTCAAACCCATGAACCATGAGATCATGACCTGAGCTGAAATCAAGAGTCGGACACTTAACCAACTGAGCCACCCAGGTGCCCTGGTACTTCATACTTTAGAAAGGGCTTTCGGTCGTGCTGTTCTATTTTTCTACGGTATAGATGCTGATATAGACAATGTAGGTGTCTCCCCTCCCAAATTTGTATGTTGAAACCTATTCCCCGATGTGATAGTGTTAAGAGGAGGCCTTTGGGGGTGATTAGGTCATAAAAGAGGCCGCAGAGAATATCCTTCCCCCTTCTACCACGTGAGGAGGCACCGAACCAGGAAGCTACTAGCCCTCACTAAACCCCAGATCTGCCGACACCTTGATGCTGGACTTCCCAGCCTCCGGAACAGCGAGAGGCAAATGCTTGTCGTTTATGAGCCCCCTGGTATATGGCACTTGGTTGTAGCGGCCCACACAGACTGCGACAGATGCAGAAGCTGAGGCTCAGAGATGTGAAGAGTCTTGGCCAAGGTCATCCAGCTGAGGAGTGGCTGACGCAGAACTGGAACCTGAGTCTTCTGTTCCTGCAGAAGTGCTCTTCACTGTAAGCCACCGGGACCTTTGAGGTCTTGGGAGATCCTACTCAGAGTTTTCCCAGCGCCAAGGAACAGGTCAAGGTCAGCAGGACTCTTGGGCGGCTTCTTTCCGAAATACCTAAGCGGCCCGGTTCCCGGCGTTTTCGGGCCCAGATCTTACGCGGTGTCGTGGAGGAGGTTTGCCATAAAGTTGATAGACTCGACCATCAGGAGATACGTTTAACGCAAGCAGGGGGAGTTTTCCCTTTTGTTTTGCTTTGTTTGTTTCAGCTGGAATCCTAGCCAGGACAGGAAATGAAGTCCCTGTGCTTCCATACGGGCAAGGGCAGGCCCGGGACGAGGTGGCTTAGCAAGTGCATGCGAGCGTCAAGCTGATTGATTTGAGTCCAAGGTGGTGCTGACATTTCACCCCTGGCTTGAGCTCTGTGTGTGAGCGTGTTTGTGTTTTGAATGGCTGAGCGTTCAAAGCTGGGAGGCGTTCTCTTGGGATAAGGCTGCTGCCTCCTGGCCGGTCTGCAGAGCTCAGCATTTTAGGGAAACGATTCTCAGTGCATCTGATGGTGTTTCCGAGACTTGCCTGCCATGGCTGTCACTGAAGGGAGGGGCAAGCAGGTAGGGCCGTGTATTCAAATTAGCTGAGGACCTGGAAGGTTCCAGGCACCGCGTGCTAGATGCTTGGGTCACACTGCTGGAAAGGGGACTTGGGGAGCTCCCAGGTGTGTGTGTGTGTGCAGGGGCCAGAGGAGTAGGCAAATAACCCCAGTGCTGTGAAATGAGTGCTTTGCTAAGGTGTGTTTGATTTGCGGTGGGACTCATGGAAGGTAAGCATTAGGGAGGGGTCTTCCTCAAGCTCAAGGCCTGGCCCTCTGGATCCAACTTGGCTCACTCTCTCAGGACTCCACTCTGCTGGGAGCCTCTCTCTCTCTCTCTCTCTCTCTCTCGGATGGTCCGTCTCTCTCACCCACGGGTTCCTTCCCCATCAGCACATGAACACATTAGGCGTGTCTTATCTTTAAGAAGACAATCTCATTGAATCTGCATCATCCTTCAGTCACCACCCGGTCTTGAGCTTCCTTTCTTGGCCAAGCTTTTTGGAAGATCATGTGTGTGAGATGTAAGGTTCAGCCGGTGGATGTACCATTGTCCCCATGGTATAGGTGAGTGAGTAACTGAGGCTTAGGGAAATGTTGATTTTTATGCCAGGCCCTGCTGGAGCCCACGGGAGAGATAGAAGCTGAGTGAAGGTGCCATGGTCATTGCTGGCTGAGCTGGAGAGAACATTCCACGGGGCCTGACCCCTCAGTCGCTTCTAACACCTGCCTCGTCCCGGCATTTTTGGTAAACTTTAGCCTGGTTGGGAGGACGAGCTGAGGGCCTGTTCTGTTCAACATCCGCGCTTGTTCTCAGCTTCAGCAGACAGCGCGGCCTCTCCGGTGAGATTCTGGGCTCTCTGACATGCCGTCCCAGCCTGGAGTGGTTCCAGCCGTCGGGATGGGTTTTTGTTGCCAGACAAGCGTCTTTCCGCACCTCCCATCATGCTGTGTGGGGCTGTAAATATCCACAGATGTCACCTGCCTCTTCTTTTTCTGGAAGGCGCTTGCTCGGGGACTGGCCCAGGTCACAGGCACATCATTCGGCTGCCGGGCTGTCTGCACATCCAGAGGGCTCTCAGCACTTACCTTGGCGGCTTCTTCTTCGCCCATGGGCATTTCACAGGGGGCGGCAGGAGCCAGAGTGGTGCCTCAGGAGATGATTGCAAAGCTCGTGAGTTTTCTGAGATTCTTCTGAGACCCACGACCTTAATGGAGTCCTTTTCCGAAAAGAGGGGGTCCAAGCCTCTCAGAGGTCAAGGACAGCCCACAACCAACAAGCCAGAAGTAAGCTCATTGGACCAGGCATTTCTGGGCTAAAGCCTGCTCCTATTCTGATCCTAAGCTCAGTGTTTTCTAGAAAGGGAGCTTGTGGGGAAAAGCTCCACTCCCACCCATCGTGGCCTGAGGAGATCAAGTCAGGCCACGTGGCCAAAATCATGTGAATACAGAAACCGGGGAGGCCAGAGAGCTGTCAAGGTTTGGGTTCCCCAGGACGCAGGCTCTGGAAGGCAGACGTGTGGGAGGAGGTCTACTAGGGGTACATTGAGGGTCAAGACCTGTTATGGGAAGGGAAACAGGGTGGATGGAACAGCATGAGATTTGGGGCTGCAGTGAAGGCCCCAGCCCACCCCATGGGAGCTCTGAGGTGGGATGACCCTTGTTCCAGAGGAAGAGTCGAGGGCCAAGTGGTTGGGCCTTCATAGCCTGAGTTAGCTGACGATTGGATGTGGCTGCCCAGAAAGGGTCATGACCTCGGGTGAAGACACTGTCGTCACTGAGGCAGTTCCCCCTGAAAGGGCTGACAGAGGCGAGCTGCCAGCCCAAAGCTCCCCGGAAGCAGCTAAGGGTGAACCCTGAGTCTTGACCCCTGAGGCTGCCTGGCCGGCATAGCCTCCACAGTGAGGGTCTTAGCTGCTACTTGACTGTACCTTGTGTTGTCCTCCATATGACAGGTCGCAGAATTCGTGGTCCAGTAGATGGGCAGAACTGAGTTCAAATCCTGATTCCTTGGCTTCCTTTCGGCTTCAGGTGACCCTTGGAAAGTTGTTGGAACATTGAGCGTTAGCTCTCGTGCCTACAAAACAGGCCAAAGCCTGCTACCTCGCAGGGGTGTGGTGGAGACAGGCACAACGCGCCCTCCCTGCTCAGGAAGTGGTAGCTATTGCCAGTGTCCAGGGGGGAGAGGTAGATCGGGACAGGAGAACGCAAGTTCCAGCCGAACAGCAGACAGTTCGTTCTCACCATCCAAAGTGGGGTAGCAAAAAGTCGGGGCGGGCCTCTCGGAGGAACTTGAGGGCTGTGGGGGAGATCCTGACCCGGTCAGTTTTGAGACATCACGCTTTCTGCAGCGCCTCCCTGTGGTCTGTATCTGCACCCCCTCCCCCCCCCCCAACTTGGAATCAACGAGGCTGGTCTGGCGGCTCCTGGGATGGCAGGGCAGGGCCTGATGACCCCAAGGGCGGCTTGGATTGGGAGGGCAAAGGGGACTCAGGGGATGCCAGGGAACATTCTAGATCCCCTGCATTTCTGGTCCTCTCCCCTTGCATCGGGAGCTTCGCTGGGACCAGACACACACAGAGGAGCGTTTCTACCTGCAGAGCTGATACAGTGGTGACTCTGAGGGTGCTGGTGGTCTCGAGGGGGTTCAGTCCCAGGAGACCCTCATTCTGTAGCTTCTGGTGCTTTTCCAGCCCCAGCCTCCCTGGCAGGTGGCAGAGGGTTTGCTGAGTCTTTGCCTCCAGCCCTCAACCACCGAGGTGACATCTCAAGGCTGACGGTGGAATGTGGGCAGGGGCTGGATGGCCTGGTGGGTCTCCCCAGATCCCCCTGCCTCCAGAGAGGCTGTGGTCACAGCCCCCAGCCAGAGGTACCTGGGTCCTTATGTCCTGGGTGAGTGCTTCCGTTTTTTCAGACAGCCGCTTCTGTATCTCATCGGAGCCTCACCCCGAGCCTCGTGCCTGCGTGTAGGTCTGCTGAGTGCCCTCCCCCGTCATACAGTGTCTCTGCTCTCTCTTGCTCAAGGGACTCAGTTTCCCCAGTCCTTTTCCAGACCAGACAGGCCCCTGTGGCCTCCAACCTTGCCATCCCTTCCCAGTTCTCCCGGCCTGGAGCGCTGGTGCGTGAACTATACCCGGACCGGCGCGGGGCTTCAGTCTGTACCCGATTTGCCGTTGGGGCTCCGTTCAGACATTTTCCTTCCAATGCCACGTGACTGACTAAAGCCGGCCCGGGGGCCACTGGGAGCCCAGAATGTTCTCTCTTCCCTCCCCCGCCACCGCCCTGCCTTTAACAGAGTCGCAGCCCCTCGGCCCTGGGCTGGTGGAAGGGGAGGAGAGAGCTCCAGCTTTCCCGGCCAGCCAGCACACCGGCCCCTTGACATCCTGTGCAGAGTATGGAGAAGTGCGTGGTGGTAACATGAGGCCTGAGGCCCCTTCCCATGTAACCGGAAACCCATGGACAGAGTGTGGTGGATTTACACGCAGGACACGCAGAACGGAGACCGGAATCTCACCTCCCCGAGGGCTCCCACGTGGCCTCCCGGAGTGCGAGCATGAGCCAGGCCAGCTGGCTCAGGGCAGGGGCACCGTGCGGCACCACACCGGGGCGGTGGCTTTCCGCCCAGCTGACCACCCTCCTCCTTCCCGTTGTCATGTGTTGCCGGCGGTGGCTCCATTTTCCAGCTAGAGCTCCCAGCACTGGGATCCGGGCGTGGCTGCTGAATCCTTCTCTGTACCCCTTGCCTGCCAGGACGGAGGAAAGACCACGGACTTCAACCCGGGCGAAGGGTTGAAATCCCGCTTCCCCATACCTGTTCTGTAGGCAAGTCACTTCCTCTGTCTGAACCTCAGTGTCCTCCTCTGTGAAGTGGGCACAGTGTATACTGTCTCGCGTTGTATATCAAATGAAGTGAATAAAAAGTACCTGGTGTGACGACAGTCCGTGGCACACAGTAGGCCCTTAACGCGTGGTTCTCGTGGCTGTTAATTTGCTCCTTACTTGCCCAGTGCTAAGCACAATGGTATTAGAAACACACATTGACTGATTTTGGTGTCTTCCTTTCTAGAATATGGATGCTTAGGACCAAAATGAATTGTAAAACTGAGGTTATGTCCTGGCGTGTGTGTGTGTGTGTGTGTGTGTGTGTGTGTGAGAGAGAGAGAGAGAGAGAGACAGAGACAGAGACAGAGACAGAGACAGAAGATATAGTTTATCTCTACTTTTTTTTTTTTTTTTTTTTGATCCTAGTACCACATAGGACTTAGGCCCATAGGTTCAGGGGGCACGAGGGGCCACAAAAGTGGGCTGTCCCTGGCTTCCAGTGAGCCTGAGCAGCCCTGACTGGCAGAGGGCATCAGGAGCCCCGGGCCCGAGGGCCAAGGTGAGTGACCTTGCCTGCGAAGGTTCTCTTGGGGATTTGAAGCTGGGGTTAGACTCCCCTTTGAGGCGGCCGATCAGCACCAGAGATGCTGTGAGTGGAATCTGGGGGGCGGCAGGTGGTAGGGACAGAGCCTGGGGTGGGTGTGAGGCCAGAAGTCGTGGCTGTTTCCGCCCGCGTAAGTCCCTTACCTGTTGGCTTCTCCTCTGGAAATGGGGTTCTAGTAATGTTTCTGCTGGAGAGGGGTGCCTCTGTGGTGTGCAAGCCCGCGGCTCGCGCTCCCCTCAGCGGGGCTCCCGGCTGCCTCAGAGCAAGGCCGTGTAACGACCCTGAGCTCTGGTTATTGTAAACTTGCCGCAGAAGGAGGCACACCTTCCCATGATGTCATGTCTAGACGCCCGGGTCAGGTATAAATTATGGAGACAAAGTAGCATGTTCAGTGGTTAACTGTAAAACTTTAACGAGAGGTTTCTGTGGCTCGAACATGTGTGGGGAAGGCTGTTCTGGGAGGAGGAGGAGAGGTGGCTCACTTCGTGTTTCACTTCCTCTCCGGCCGTCTGCAGGCCGTGAGGCAAGGCCCTTAAGCCTCAGCAGAGACCCTGGTCTCGGGTGGCCGCTTCCTCCAGAGCGGGAGCTCCGCCCTGCTGAGCCGGGTGGCCCTGCTGAGCCGGGTGGACCTTGGGCAGGTCACAGCCTTACAGGGCCTCAGTCTCTTTATCTGTAAAATGGGGGCGGGGGATAGAATCTTCCAGCACAAATATTTCCACGTCCCGATCCTCTACGACCTGGCAGAGGAGATCAGTAGACACGCACGTCGAGCAGAAGGAATGCCTTTCTGGGTTTCAGACCTACCTCCTGGGGCTGTGGGGCTGTGGAATGTGGCAAGACAGAGGACGTCTTCATGGGCTGTGAAGAGCCGTGCCGACGGTGAGGGGCCTGTCCTGGAAATCCTGGAGTCTCCTCTGGAAAGGGCCAGCAGCCAAGCCAGCCCCAGTGGAGGGGACATCTTTGGGGAAAAGGAGGTGGACACTGTTCTGGTTTGTCTTTCTGACACCAGAGACGCCGTTCCCATACTGATTCTCCAATTCTCTGACACCAGCTGGGAGTCCAGCCCTTTGGTTCGGTTCTGACACTGATTACCTGGTACCAGCACAGACCCCTCCAGGGAAAGGGCCACAGGACTGCCCCCCACTTCGGATGCCGGCTACGAACAGGTTCCCCAGGCTTCCCCACACGTCTGCCACCCTGCTGACTACAAGTTCGTAGGTTCCCATGAAACCCCCCTCAAGGTTTATGATTCACTAGACTGACTCCTTCAACTCAAGAGAGTAATTATGCCTGTGGTTTTATCAGAAGGGATGCACTCAGGAACAGCCAAATGGAATGGGGCCAAGGATGGGGGAAGGGGCGCAGAACTCCCGGGCCCTCTCTGGGCACACCACCCTCCCAGCACACCGTTGCGTCCGCTGGCCCGGAAGCCCCCGAGCCCCATTGTTATCGAGTTCCATCACCCAGGCACGATGGATGGCGTCGTTGGCCAGGAGCAATTGAATCAATCTCTGAACGGAAAGTGCCAACCCCCTCATCACGTGGCTGGTTCCTCTGGGGACCGGCCCCAATCCTGAAGCCACCTAGGGCCCCACCAAGAGTCACCTCGTGAGCATGAACCCAGGTGTGGGCTTGTTCTGAGTAACAAAAGATGCTCAGTCTCTCAGGAAATTCCGAGAGTTTGAGGGGCTCTGTGCTAGGAACTGGGGCCTGATATCTGATACAGATATTTTGTTATACCACAGACACGAAGGCCCTCCGAGCTGGGGTTGGATGCCGTGGAGTATGCTGAAGATGCCCACTTTGGGGCCTTAGGCTTGAGCCACGAGGAGCTCTGTGATCCCAGTATCTGTGGGTCGGGCTGTGCTCCTGACGCCACAGGAAGATGACCCCCAGGAGACCACAGAGCAGCTGGGATGAAGACGTCCCTTCCCTCGGCCAACCGTTCCACCACCACATAGCATTTACAGGGTGCCCATGTGCTCGAAGGAGCCCAGAAACACTGCAGGCTGTGGCGCAAAGCCTCGCTGTCCCAACTGGAGTGTCTGGGCCCCGCAGGTCCCTCAGGTTGTAGAGATAGCGCATTTGGCCCCGGGTCCCCTGTTCCCACAAGAACCTCCTAAATGTTCTTCACGACCAAGCCATTGCCTGGGGCTTTCCTCAAGAGGGGCTGCATTTCCTGATGTGGAGGTGGAATGTTCCAGAATCCCCGGTGCCTTGCTCTGCTTAGTTATTTATTGCCTGGGCTTCTCACTCAATGCTTCTCTCACCGGCTTGGGATTTTCTTCTTCTTTTTTTTCTTAATTGCCTACGTGCGTATCTTCTCAGCTAGTCCATCAGCTGCCCGAAAGTTGGAACTTTCTCTGTCGCTTTTTGGTCTGCAAGGACCACCCCCCCACACACCAGAGGAGAGGAAAAAATGGGGGTTTGGAGCCTCCAGACCTATAGGCAAATCTGACCTCTCCATCAGCTATGAAATTTTGGATAAGCAAATGATTTCCATGAGCCTCAATTTCCCCCATCAATGAAATGGGAATATTAATGCTTACTCTGCAGGGTGTTGGGAAGTCTGGGGGCTTCAGACTTCTGGAAAGTGCCCGACTCAGTGTGTAGCACTTGGTGAGCACCCAGGGCATTACATGATTAGATGAAGATTGATGGCATAGTCAGTGACCAGACTGGGTCCTGGACCAGAAACCAGGTATAGCCTTTCTGGATCGCCTTGTATCGCCTTATCTCACTCACTAGGGGAGGATATGGGTGAATAATTGATTAGAATGTGGGGTTGCTGCAGCCCTCACTGGGATTGGGCCCGGGGGTGATGAGAAGCAGGTGGAACCTGGTTGGTTTCGCAGCAGGATAGTCTCCATCCAGAGACCAAGGGCAAAGGGCGGATTTGGCGGCCATTTGGTTACAGGGTGGGTCAGGGAGAAGGGCGTGTCTGTGTGTGTATCTTCTGCGTTGTGAGTATCTGTGTTGTGTCTGTGATGTGTGCATGCAGCACTGAGTGGGGGTTGTGTATATCATTCATGTATTTTGTTTTTCAGATTTTTTTATTAAAATATTTTTTTTAAACGTTTATTCATTTTTGAGAGACAGAGAGAGACAGAGCATGAGTGGGCAGGGGCAGAGAGAGAGGGAGACACAGAATCCGAAGCAGGCTCCAGGCTCTGAGCTGTCAGCACGGAGACCAACACAGGGCTCGAACTCACGAGCCGCGAGATCATGACCTGAGCTGAAGTCGGACGCTTAACTGACTAAGCCACCCAGGCGCCCCTAAGATTTTTTAAAATGTTTGAGAGAGAGAGAACGCAAGTGGGGTAAGGGCAGGGGGCGTGGACAGAGGATCTGAAGCGGGCTTTGTGCTGACAGCAGAGATCCTGATGCGGGGCTCAAACCCACAAATCACGAGATCATGACCTGAGCTGAAGTCGGACGCTTCATCACTGGGGCCACCCAGGCACTGCCGTTGTTCGTG